>NW_020954590.1:83838194-83883628 GCF_900497805.2 Vombatus ursinus
TGCTATGTAAATGTATGGTGGCATTATTACTGTTAGTGACAATTTCAATAACAACAATAATATCAAAAGAAGAAGAAGAAAGATGAAGAGGAGGAGGATGCAAGGGAGCGAAGGAAGATGGAAGGAAGGAAGGAAGGAAGGAATGATGGAAAGAAGGAAAGAAAGATAATGATGACAAGAACAAGTACCATTATTCTCGAATGTCATTATCTTTTTATTCTAGGTTGAATTCAAAGCATGGAATATGCAAGGAAGGGGCATGGTGCTATTTTATTACTCAAAATACAATGCTAGCATTAACAACATTTACTTTATTTAAATGATTTTGCTAAATGTAACAGCCAGGTCCTTTTAACTTATTTTTAACAAAGTCTACAGACAATTGTGCTTCCATTCAGGTTACATGTAAGGAAGGACTAATCCCTGACAGAGTCAGCAGAGAAACAAGGCACCTTTTAAACCATTCTGAAGTGTCTGTTCACTAATCAGCAATAGGAGCTTTGAAGATTAACAATTTGACAAATGGCAATATCCTACCAGAAAGAATGAAATGCAACATTCTATTTTTTTGCTGACAGTCTAAAGCATTAAATTGGTTATTCTCTCAGTTGGTTATTTGCTGGAAGCTTTGGGACTTCATGTCCTTTCCTCATCTAGGAGTAAAATTCAAGATATCAGAATCTCTTTGTGGCGGTATCTTTCTATAAACCAAGCTTATTAAATATATACAGTTTAACGTGCATTTTTCCTTTGACTTCACTTGGAAATAGTTCAAAGCAAAGCCAGGAAAAGGGATAGGTCAGGTAGGAGCTGCCTAGGATGAAGCATTTAGTGTGGGTGCAATAATAGACCATATTTAATGTAATTTTCTATAAATTCACATATTTTGAATGCCAGGAAACCTCACTCTCCAAAACACATGGGTGTATTTTGCGATGTCAAGCCTCATGTGTTACATCAAAAGCCTGAAGTCCCCAGTGGATTGTAAAATACAGAGGAGCAGATGTAGGGGGTTGTGATTTTCAAACCTTGCCCAGGATGCACAAATGCTTTGTTAAGATTCTGGTTCAATTCCCATCATACCAAATCATTCTGTATTGAGCCTATTGCTAGTCTGTAGTGAGCCCTATTGCTAATTTTCAGTCTTTGCTATAGCCTAGTTCAAATATTGAGAGTACGGAATTTAGCCTTTCAAACACACTGCAGCAATGATATTTGAGGGCTTATATCTGTCAAGACAGTTCTTTATAAATGTAATTTTTCTATTGTTTTGGTTTTCTTTTTTCCATTTTAATTGGAGATTTCATGTATCGCTGTCATAAATTAACTAATTCTAGGCATAATTTTCTAAATGTTATAATTTCAAAGCAATTAACTTAATAATGATTTTTCATATTGGTTCTGTCCTCAACACATTAATGACTCATTATACCCTTGCTTTGTGTATTGATCCATCTATTGTGCTAGCTCATTTCATTCTTATGCAGAGAGAAATGCTTATCAATTGCACCCATGAGCTTAAATTTATTGGAACAGTTAAATGACATTTAATGCAGTGTAGCAGGGAAACAGTGCCAGTAGACAAACCTATTATTATACTAATGGAGTTTCTGAATCACATCTCCCTAAACTCAGCATTATCTGCTATAGTATTCACTAGCCCAATGATAGGTAAGATAGATTAATATATTTTTGCATTGTATATGGTCCTGATTTTCTTGCTTAATGGACTTGCCATTGCAGACATAATTTCCTTAATTTCTACTCAGCTGAAATGTTTTAAAATAATCATCAACCAATCAATAGGCCAATCATACAACAATTGGAGTATTATGAGGGGAGGAGCATCAGGAGTTGTTATCCACTCTACTTTTCCCCTTCCCCTAAGATCCAGCAGATCCCAATCCAAAATGCCATTCTCTCATTGGTTCTGCACAGCCTTTGCTTGGGCTCCTCAGTGTAGCTCCTTGCTATACCTCAAGTCCTATGAAAGAGATTGAGTAGATCTTGGAATCTTCGCAAGTAGATCTCCCCATTCCAGAGATCTGATACTTCTTTCCACTTCTCTCATTTCCCATCTTGTCCCCTAAAACCATCACTAACTCATTTTCCAGAATGAAACAAAACAGGGAAGAAAACAATGATTGCATGAATGTGTTGCTGTCTGTAATTGAGTAGTTTTAAAGGGTTCTTTCCTATCATTGACATCATTCCACTAATTAAATGAGAAGCCTAGAATTGAACTGGAGGCAGACATATACCCTTTTCCTTTTGAGCAGGAATCTGGAGACCAAAGCCAGTGGTTGTAAATTTGTAGTGATTTTTGTAAGCACAATTAAAATTAATTTTTGAACACTTTCATATGTAATTTCCTACCTTTCCCCCCACTATCTCCTTGATCCCTCTCTCATCTTCTCTTTTCCAGAGCAAACCCCTCTACTTATATGATCCCATTCCATCACATCATCTCCAGAAGATTGCTTTCTCTGTCATATTTGCTCTTGAATTAATCTTAGTCTCTCCTGTCTACTAACTGCTTCCCTGCTACCTATAAACCTACTCATGCCTCCCCATCTTTAAAACAAATGAACAAGCAAACAAAACAAAACAAAACAAAACAAAAGAACCTCGTACTTGATCTGCCTATCCCTGCTATCTGAGATCCCATATATCTCCTCCTTTTTTGTTTGGCTAAACTCCTTGAGAAAGTTACATACAATAAGTACATGTTTCCACTTCCTTTCCTTTCACTCTTTTCTTAACTCTCTACATTCTGGTTTCTGATCTCATCAGTCAACTAAGACTTCTCTCCAAAGTTACCAGTGATCTCTTAATTGTCACATCTAATAGCCTTTTCTCAATCCTCATCTTTCTTGTTTTCTCTTAAGCCTTTGATATTATTTCCCTCTTCACTTGCATAGTCTCCTTTTTAGGTTCTAGTGTCATTTATGTCTCTTGGTTCTTCTTCTTGTCTAACTATTTCTCTTTCTCCTCTGCTGAATCTTCATCCAGGACTCACCTGCTAACTGTGGGTGGCTCGCAAGTCTCTGTTCTGAGTCCTCTTCTCCACCTATACTGTTCCACTTGGTGATCTCATCATTTTCCATGGATTTAACTATCATTCCTCTGCAGATGATGCTCATATATATTTATTCAGCCTAACCTTTATGTTCTAACTTTCTATTGGACATCTCAAGTTAGATGTCCCTCAGGCTTCTCAAATTCAACATGTCCAAAACAGAACTCATTACCTTTCCACCCAAACCCATCTTCTCAGTCACTCAGGCTTGCAACCTAGCTGTCATCTTCAACTCTTCACTCTCTCACCCACCATATTACATCTCTTATCAGATCCTGTCAATTCTACCTCCACAATATCTCTTGTATATATTCCCCTTTCTCCCTTCTGATATTGCCTTCTCCCTGGTTCAGACCCTCACCACCTCATGCCTGGACTATTACAACAGCTTTCTGCTTGGTCTCCTTTCCTGAACCCTCTCCTGATTCCAGTCCATTCTCACCTAAACGCCAAAATCATCTTCCTAAAGCACAGGTCAAACTATGTCATTCTCACATTCAATATGCTCTAGTGGCTTTCAAATCTTCTCTTTGGCTTTTAAAATTCTTCTATATCCTGACACCTTCTTGCCTTTTACTCCCCTCTACACTCTGTAAAGTTTCCCCTGCAATGCAGAGACACTGGTTTCCTTGCTGTTCCTCATACAACATTCTCCAGCTCTCAACTCTGTGCCTTTTTATCTGCTGCCCCCTATGCATGGAATACCCTTCTTCCTCATATCTACCTCCTGGCCTCCCTGACTTCCTTCAAACCTCAGATAAAATTTTACCTTCTTCAAAAAGTCTTTCTTGGTCCCCTTCATTCTCATATATTCCTTCTGTAATTAATTACCTTCAGTTTGCTTAGTATATATCTTGGATATACATGGTTGTTTACATGTTGTCTGCTCTATTAGAATATGAGGTTCTTTAGAGTGGGGATTATTTTTGTTTTGTCTTTCTTTGTACCCCTATAGCTTAGCACTTTGACTATCCCATAACAATAATTTAGTATATGCTTGTTGACTGACTTACTTTATTCCACATTCTTTAGAGATAATTCAGTTGAGGAACAAACCATAAGGAGTTTCTATTAAGATCAGTAAGAGCTCCTCAGCTGGATCAATATTGCAGGAACATTCATCAAGATGAGGAACATGCCCTGACTGAAAATCATATAAATTTCAAAGGAAGCAAATTAAAGTAAGAAACATTCCCATTTGGATTCCAATACTAAACCTTTTCATTTTAATGCAGTGGAAACTGCCTGTATTCTAGTTGAAACTTCAGTGTAGCTTTATATCACAACTAGTAAAGGAATATGAAAAGAAACATATACCACTATATATACATCAGAAATACAACAAAAGTTGCTGTAATCATTAAATTCTTAACTCCTTCCAATTGGTCTAAACTCTCATATCATATTGGTGGAAGGTAGGATCATTATCAAAGGACATTCATTTTACCTTCTTGATTATAGATTTGTACATGAATTCCACTTTTCATATTGACTCTTAATAAATGGGCCATTTGCTACTCATATTTGTGGACATAAAAATAAACATTTTACCTTTGGAAAGACTAAGTATTCACATGTATTCAGTGGACGTATACTTTGCACAATGTACTTCAGGCAAATTTTGATTTGGGAATAAAAAAGACTTGGGTTCTAGTCCTGATCATACCGTTGAGACTTGAGGCCTTCTCTGGTGCAACTGAAACTGCCACCTACTATATTCATTAAATATATTAGAAAAGAGTGTGATTTAGCACCTTTAAAGATATTTTTGGAACTTATGCAAAAGTGGAGGCAGAAAAGTGAAGTTTTTTTTTTTTCATCCCTTTTCCCATTACATGCATTTTGTTTTTCTTGTATTTGGTATAAGAGTAGCCTGTACTGAAGGTTATTTCCCTCAAATTTTCATCAGTACTCTTTATTTTGTGGTTTATTTCCCCCTTTTATGCTTCCAGAAATTAGATGTTTCTTGGTGTGATTTCAAAAGATCATCATGATTGTTATTATTTATTTTATAGCTCAGATGAATCTGCTGCTACCTTATTATATAAGTATGTATTCAATTGGTCTAATACATTACAATCTGGTAATACAGAGAATTATAGTAATAGTAGTAAAACACATAGGCAAAAATGTCTGTATCTAGTGAAGCGTACTGTAAAAGAGGCTTGTTATCTGACATGTAATGGTTCATTAAAAAGTGTTAAAGGCTCACCTCGATGCTAGTTAGAGTCACATTTATTGATCTCTTTTTCCATGCCCATGTTTAGACTATCTCCTTGGAGCAGTGTTTAATCAGCATCAGAGTTTTAATAATGTTGTGCCAGTATCTATATTACCTACTTCTTTCAGTGCCCAACCAATAGAAACTTCTCAGAAAAGAGGTGTTGGTCAGATACCAAACATCATGACATAAGATCAGAACTGTGACATGGAAGCAGTGGAGTTTCTAGCTTAAAACATTTTCATAGTAACACAGTTTCTTGTGGCTTCTGAGGCAAAGTGGATACACTCAATTTGTACTCTTTCTTGGTAATGTTGATTTCCATTTGTGAAAAGGGTAGATAAGAATTCAATAATATTCTTGTAAACTATCAGTATTAAGCAACTTCATGATTCAACCAAACCAAAGTCACTGTCAAGAGAATTCAAAAGGGGCAATTGCACAAATTGATCATATTTACTTTGCTTTTAACATTTTGTTAAAAGGGCTTGCCATTTGAGGCACAGGACATGTGAAAAATACAATTGAAGAAAAGCAATTTTGGAATAATTTTATACTTATAGAGTGCTTTAAGGTTTGCAAGATGCCATATTTTGCATTATCTTGGATCATAATATCACACACAGTTACAGAGCTCTGGAAAGGACTTCAGATGCCATCTAAACCAGTCTCTTCATTTTATAATTCAGGAAACTGAGACCCAGGGAGGTTAGTTGACTTGCCCAAGGCCAGGCAGCTAGAAAGCATCAGAGGTGGGATTTTGAATGCAAGTTCTTTTACTCCAGAGCCACTCTTTATTCAGCAAGTATTACCACTACCCCATTTTTCAGATGAGGAAACTGAGGCAGAGAGAAGATAAAGGACTTTCCCAGGATCATACAGGTAGTGAGAATCAAAGATGAGACTGAAACCTAGATTATCTTTATTCAAATTCCAGGACTATATCCACTATGTTGCACAATAATAAATATAATCTTTAAACTCAGGCATACATTCTCAATAGTGATCTCAGGACTTGCTTACTGAATATTTTATGGTGTCTTCCCCCTCCTGCTGTCCCTTATGCCATGGAGATATATAAATGTTAACACCAAAATGAAATATATTTGAAAGGGTAAATCCTAAAGATCAGTTGTCTCTTTTCCATTAAACACTAAAATGTTTTTTCCATTATTATTCAAATCGCAAAACTTTGACATCTGGATTTTTTTTTTCATAAATTTGGATTGTTTCAAATTTTTAAATTGTCTTTGTGCAAATGGAATTCAATCCTAGAATTACATCAGAGAGCATCCTCTATATGTTTGTTGTTCTCCTAAATTCGAAGTGATGAATAGATATGGGCTTTCTGTAAGAAAAAGGCTTAAATAGGATTTCTTTTAGACTGAAAGCTTGGAAGATCCCTTTCCTTCAAAGATTTGAGAATCTTACACTTTACAATATTGTGATTAACTGCTAATTATATTTAATTTTTTTCCCTCTTAATTTATATATATTTCTATTTGTCCCGAAATTTCAGTTAGTCACCTCATTTTATTATTAGATTGCCCTTAAAAAGATAGTCAGTGGTGGCTGTTTAAATTAGTGCTCTCAGGACTCATATAGGCAGATGACTTGTTATCTACTCACCTTTACAGATAAATTACTAGAGAAGTTGCAAAAAATTAACAAAACTAAACAACAACCTGGTGATTTGTTGACTGGGATAATATTTTATTTTACTCTGGTAAGTATTAGTGTGGAATCTTCATTCTATTTTCTGATTTTGATGAACAAAAATGACAGTCTTACTTTCATAGTTGTATCCCAAGTGCTTGAGGGGCAATTGGATTATGATGGATAGAAGGCAGAGTCAGAATGACTTGGATTGTAGTATAGTCTATGACCCATAGTTATGTAACCTCTTGGTGCCCAGGACATTTAATACTATTAAGCTGTAGAATGGGTCTTCATCTGTAGGAGAAGAGGAAATCTCTTTACCCATAGATTCCTCTACTAATAAAATTACAAATTCAGGCCTCCCTCACCTCCTAACACCCCCACCAAAAATCCTCACTGTCTGGCCCATAGTAGGCACATAATAAATACTTGTTGATTAATTGGCATAAAATGCTTGAATGCAATTCCTTCATAAGTACCCAGGCAAGCATGTGTTAACAGCATGTATTGATGATGCTGTGTATCAATGCTTATTATAAATTGCAATCAAAGTCATACTGGTTTGTTCCATTTACACACTTTAGAATCTTACTTCATTAGAGAAGGAAAGATGGAAAAATGTGTCACTAAGTTTGAAAGCATGCTATCTATTGAATAAGTATATATAAATATATACTAAATATAATTTACTATGGAAATCATGGAATATTAAAGCTGGAGAGTATCTTAAAGATCCTCTAGTCTAAAACCCTCAATATATATGAACAAATTGAGTCTCAGAGACTCAATTGAGTGACATGCTTAAGACCACAAAGCTATTTAGCGGTAAAAACAGGAACTACAATCCAAGTCTCCCTATTGCATGTCCAGTGCTCTTCTTATCACACCATGATTTAGAAAGTACTCACATCTCTGATTCATTATAGGAAAATCAAATCATAGGAAGTGACCTTAGAGATTATGTATTCCATCCTTCTCATTTTATGGTATTAAAAATATTTCCCCAACACAACCAGTCATGGGATAAATGAAAGAGTCAACAATCTCTGGCTGCAAAAGTTGTCAAGCAAAACAACATTAAAAATGGTGGTCAATGATTCTATTTTTGACTATGAAATGAAGACTATGTTCATTACTTTAACAAAGTAGCATTAATAGTGTCCATTTTATTTGCTGTGAATTCATCTAGTTGAATTTAGAATGTAAAACTTTGGTTCTTTTTTCACTCTGCATCACTTCATACAAGGTTTCCCATATTGCTTTGTGTTCTTCCTATTAGTTATTCCTTACAGAGCAATAATATTCTATTACATTAATGTACTCCAATTTATTTAACCATTTTGAATCATTGGGCACAAAATTTATTATTTTTTTTGTGATTATTCTCAGAGTCAATCCCACTAAGATCAACTTTTGTCATCCTTTATCTTTAGTATCATTTTGATAAACAAAAAGTGTCACCATAGAGATATTTGAATTTACATTTCCCCCCTTACTACTAGTGCAGTTTAACATTTTTTCAAGTGGCTATTGGTAGTTTGGGTTTCTTTCTTTCTCTCTCTTTTTTTAGAAAACCACCTGTCCATAATACTTGACCACTTATCTACTAGAGAATGGTTCTTAATCTTTAAAAAAAAGTTTTATTTCATTTAGATTTTCAATAGCAATCTTTTATCACAGAGATTTAAGTTGAAGATTTTTCCTGTGTGTATCTTTTCTTCTTGTTCTAGTGGCATTAATTTTATTTGTTTAAGCCTTTTTTTATTTTTATATAATCAAAATGGCCTATCTTGTTTTTTATTACTATAACACTGAAAAAAGCACATATCAACATTATCTATGTTCTATTGTATTTTTATTTATTTTCGTAAATTTCCCAATTACATTTTAATATAGTTTGACCCAGAGGATACTGTGAATGGGTTGCTGTTTAACACCTCTGCTCTAGAAAATTCAATAAAATTCATAGGGAAGAACAAAATGCAAGGGATATTAAGGAAAATAATGGAAAAAAGTAGGAAGGAAAAAGAGATGGCCCCACAAAATCTCAAGTTATACTGGATATAAAGTAGTAATTTTTTAAGCTGTATAGCACCACAAAATTTTAGGAAAGTAGATCATTGGATCAGTGTTGAACATTTAGAAATGGATGAATACAGCAGCCTAATGTTGGATAAACCCTAAAATACAAATTTGGACAGCTAGGTTGTGCAGGACATGGAGTGCCTGGCCTAGGGTCAGGGAGATCTGAGTTCAAATCCAGCCTCGGATATTTATAGCTGTGTGACCCTGGGCAAGTCACTTGACCCTTTTGCCTCAGTTTCCTCATCTATAAGATGAACTAAAGGAGGAGATGGCAAATCACTCCAGTAACTTTGCCAAGAAAACCCAAATGGGGTCACAAAGAGTCAGACACATCTGAAATGACTGACAATAAAAATACAAATTATTGGGGAAAGAATTCATTATTCAACAAAATTTACTTAGGAAATTGGATTGTATTTGAGTAGAAGATGGGATCAGACAAACATGTAATGCAGTATTCTACAATAAATTCCAAATGGATCAATGATCTAAATATAAAAAAGTCATGGCATGACAATAGAGAAAAATGGAAGGTTGTGTCTTTCTATGAAGAGGGGAAAATTCTTAAACTGCTTATAACAGAAATAAATACTTGAATATGTATAGTAATCCTTTGAGGTCCACATTATTCAAATATATTACCTCATCTAGAACCTGGTAACAGTTATCTATCAACCCCCAGGATATTTTTCTTCCTTCCTCAATAAGTTCAGTGCCTGTCTATAACCATTCTCTCCAATGTACCTCTTGCCCTCACACTAGAGAACTTCACTATAAATATTAATTTACTCAGTTCCCATGACTTATTCCTTCCTTCTACTTCATCTATACACAAAGATGGCATTCCATGCCTGAAATGATTTTCTTCCTCACCTCTGCCTGAGTCTCAGCTTAGTTCCTACTTTCTGTGAGAGACCTTGTCTGTTCTCTTCCCCCCTCATTCTTACCATTGCTAGTACCTTCACTTTGAGAGAGTACCTTCCATTTGTACATTGTTTCTGACATAGGAGATATTAAATTCTTTGCTAAATGAATGATTGAATATATACTCTACATCTTGTACTGTTTATAATATCTGCTATTTGGAATTAGTGGATCAGGGTTCAAATTATCATTTTATTATGTACTACATATCATTTAATCTATATATCAGTTAATCTCTCTGGGCTTCAATTTCTTTATTTGTTTATGAAGGAGCTAGACTAGATTGTCTCTTAGAGGACTTCCGGCTCTAAAGCTATGACTACCAATTGTTAATTAATGTACAATACAATATGAAATGTTAAATTAACATTTAATTAAGGAATCAATGTGATTCAAGATTTTGTACTGTTGGTCCAAATTTATCAGTAACTAATAAGTGATCTTTTTGCTATTTTAAATTTTGAAAGAGCAACTACCAGATCTCCCTCTGTTACCCATTCCCCCAACACTCATGAAGAGAAAATCTCAGTAAGCAGAAAGGGTATTTTTACTTTAAAATTTGCTTTAAAATTCATACTCAGAGTAATTTAGAATGTTATATAGCACTTGAGGGATTGTGTATTTTTACAGGAAAGATTTGGGAAACATTCTGAATGCAAAGTATCCATGAAGACCAATGCAAAGGAAACAATTCTAATCAAGCTTTTTCACTGTAACAAAAGTGCTAGTCTCTTGCTTCCTGAATTCATTAAAGCTGTTTGAATATCTCTCTGTCACATATGGTTAGGCCCAGGGTTGGCTCACCAGTGCAGGAGCCCTGAGACTTCTGGACAAAAGAACTCTCAGAGCTCTTGATATTTCTGATCTAGTGGCACTGAATTACAGGGCTCCTTTTATTGCTGCTCTGAATGGGAGAGAGGTTATCAAAACAGCCACAGTCGGTGTGGCATAGCCTGCCCCTATTCTTTGTCATATTCCCTGAAAAGAATATATTACTGAAGTCAAAAGTTGAGATGGGTTGTCAGTCACAGAAACAATCTGACTTGTGAAGTTAAGATTAACTTTTCTGGAATGGGTACTTGGAAGATATGTGACCAGGGGAGTTATAGGAGGCATTAGAAAGATGGAACTAAGCATTTAAAAAATTTAGCCATTTATCATTCTGATTAAATGGATTTTTCTGGAGGAGGGATGGATATTGGGAAAATTAGATTTCTATTCTCAGTGAAAAGGAATATAAGAATTGAAAGCATAAGCATAGATTGTTACTCAAGCTTTTAATTCTTTCAAGACATTCTTTTTTTTTACTTATTTTATATAATTTCTTACTGAAGTACATTCTTTCTTATCACATACATTCATTAAACTGCCAGAACACAAGCCCTTTAATTTCCCTATTCAAAGATGTCCTGTTCAATGTTCTGCAATTTTAATGTAAATCAAAAATTGCTGTTGGAAATATTTTTTCACTTCTTTTTATATAATCAAATATTCAATAATCCCATCGATGTGGATAAGTGGATGTCCCTTCCAATCATACAGATTGTAATCCTGCCATTCAAGGCAAATCAAATTAAGTCAAGAAGCACTCATTAAGTGCCTACTATGTGATAGCCACTAGTTGCTTGGCCATCCTGTGTGACTCCTGTCCAAGTCCTCTAACAAATCTGCCACATACCCATTATGCTCATATCTTCCTCACTTTTTTCTGACATTGAGAAGATACTAATAAAGAACCAGGCTGTTCAATGGTTATTCTTTGTTTTTTTAAACACATTAACAGCCCATCTTCCTTTCCATCATACACTTCTTTAATTATATCCTTTATTTCAATTCTTCTTCACAGTTCCCTATTTTTGTTATGCATTGTAGTCTGCTCACTCTCATGTGCCTCTTAAACTTCAGATATGATAATATTCCATGACTCATGGCCAGATAACACTGGTAGAATACTGGAATTTAAAAATAGGCTTCTGTTTCTGGGATAAGTTTGGGGTAATTAAATATGTTTTAAAATTTCCTCAAAATAATCCAGCTTGTTTTCCTCTTCCTCCTGTTTGATATTAAATTCTGGACCAAGTTGTCCATTATAGATAGATGGATAGATAGATAGCCTGGCCTGAAGTCAGGAAGACTCATCTTCTTGAGTTCAAATCTGGCTTCAGACACTTATTTACCATGTGATCCTGGGTAAGTCATTTAACCACATTTAGCTTCAGTTTATTCATCTATAAAATTAGTTGGAAAAGGAAATTGTAAACCATTCCAATATCTTTGCCAAGAAAATCCCAAATGGGGTCATGAAGAGTTAGACATTACTGAAACAACTGGATGACATACATATATATATAATACACACACACACACACACATATATACACATACACACACATAGATATTTATTAAGATATTTTGACTGTACAGACATACATACTGATGCATGGGTTCTGTGTGTTGTGCAACTAACTGCATGTAATAATCTGAACAATATACATGCTTAATCTTTGTGAATAGTTAGGGCAAAGCCATTTGATTGGTTATGAATCTTTTACAGTGGACTCTGCGCTGCTTTTGGGCTTGATTCAACAAGCAAGATGTCAATGAGAAACAAAAGACCTCATTATCTTAAGAGAATTTCTCTCTTCAACTTGATTCCTATGATAGATTTTCTGTATGGTAGTGGTGATCACCATTGGCAAACATATGTCTTTCTGCTTTATGCTTCACCTGCTTTAAATGATCACGGGGACACTAAACAAGATCATTTGTGTTGTAATCCATTTCATCTTTCATGGATCCTTGACTTAACTAGGTGTTTGGAAAAGAGATCTCTTCTCAGAAATCAACAATAAGTATAGAGTGAAATATAGTATTCTTTGCATCTTTATTTTTCTTATAAATAATTTTAATCACTTCTATTTTCTAATTATTTCCAATTTTCTAATGATGAAGATTCTTTTAACAGTGGAATATCACTTGCAAAAATCCTATCCCCTTCTAATGATGTCATAAAACTGACAATAATGCATGTGTATTCCATTCAAACAAAAAATTGATACCCATGGGAATGTAGGCATGCAGGTTAATTCTTGGTATTCTCTCAGTTATCTCTTTGGGTATTATTAAGGCCCAATCTATTTCCTATTCCTTTGCTATTTCCTCTTCCTTAATATATTTTAAAAATATATGATATGAACATATAAAATTCTCAATGCCTTCAATATTGTGTTGCCTTAAGCAGTGCTATTCTCTCTACTTGGTGTGATTCAGGTGCATTTCCCATCTTTGTTCTCATCATTTCCATTCCAACCTCCTCTATAATCTAGGACTCAGATGTTAGAATGAAATTGTGATGACTCCTCTATTCTTGATGGTGGAATTTTTAAAAAATAAAAATATTTGCACATCTATTCTATTTGTTTTCCACTTGTTGTCTTCCTATGTTCATCCTTAAATGTCTCTGAAAGACTTTGCTTGCTTAGTTGGAATTTTCACCAAGTTTTCTTTAAATTGGTCTTACTATTTCATTTTTTTATTTTCTAAGTTAATATTGCTCAGAATCATCTAGCATCCCGATTGGGTGAGATATGCACTTTGCCAAACTTGAAGCACTATATAAATACTAATTACTATTATTAATATTGCATTTTTTCTACCTAATATTTTACAAATTAGTTCATATTCTAAAATTATGCTGTCAGATCTTTACACTCATTAAATAAGTTTTGGTCTTATTATGGCAATTGAGTTACATCAGCTAAACTATGTAGTCAATATCTTTGGCTTTTCATAATATCACAGTTTTTATGATCAATTGGTCAAGATGCAATTGTTTTAATATGTAATTAAATAGTTCAGGATGGAGTTGCTTTAATTGCATGCTACTCCTTTTTCTCATTTTTATTCCCAATTTTAGCTTTCAACTACTTTGTTCACTTACTCTAACAAGTCTATGATGTTATGATCTTATTAGTTGGTGTTCAGACAGTACACAGATAGCTGATTCAGGAATGACTCACATTAGCAATGAGTCAGTTCCTGTCTATAAAAATATAATCAGTTTCATTTTTGATAATATTGAGTGATAATATTTGATGCTTGCTGTATCTTGAGCCTTCTTATTGTTTTCCACAAGAAAATATTCATTGTATGCAGGCATGACACTCACCTGTAACATACAATTCCTTGTCCTCTCTCATTTCTTATTTCCAATTCATGTTTTCCAATAATTTTTGGCCATCCTCCTCTATTCCTTCTTCTGCATTGAAGTCACCAAGTATCAAAGAATATATATAGATATAATTTAGAGAGACTTATTGAATTTTTCTATAGAATTTCTCTGCTTTTTCATCCTCTGCAACTAATGTGGGTGCATAAGCTGCAAGTCTTTTCATAGTAGTCACTTTGAAAATATTTATCATTATTATTGCAGTACAAGATGACCAGATTTCATGAAATAATGTTTCTTGTTGTTTTGAGGCACATGATAAAACTGATTCCATCAACTCCTTTATTTGCCTCTCCAAGGAGAACTTATGATTCGTCTTTATATACATTTATAGTGAGAAAGTCAAAATAGGTCCTCCCATATTACATTTACAATCAGTCATTGGACAAAGATTTCACATTTAGAGGGCCAACAGTTAATTCAAAATAAATATCCTAAATTTACTACTAGTAAGGAGACCCTTATCGTTCTTTGTTTCCTTTCCCCTCTTCAACCATTGTCACTGCAGATCTGAACAGGGATTGCATAGGACTGAAGGCCATTTTTTTGTTTTTCTTTTTAAGGTTTGCTATGAAGTAGATCTCTTTATAAAAGGGCATGATAAAATATGATCATAATATTATAACACTTTGTAACTTATAATTGTTTAATACTGCCAGCATCTCACTTTATCTTTACAGCAATATGGTGAGGGAGATAGGAAATTCATATATATATATATATATATATATATATATATACACATATACTGAATGAATGGTTATTAGTGTTTTACAAATGAGAAAATAGACTCAAAAATAGTAGGTGACTTAAGAAACTCACCTCATGTCATTGAAAAAATTGAGGCTACTTGCCAATAACTCCCTCTTCTTCCCTCCTTCTCATCTTACATCATTCAAATATTGTGTGCCACTATCCTTTCTTACATCCCTATCTCACGTGAAGAGCTGGTCCTTCTCCTTGCCAGAGAAAATTGTTTTCTATGCACCTGTGATCCCATTCCATCCTAATTTCTCCAGCAGATTGCTACCTCTGTCATCCCCATTCTCAGTAATCTTCAATTTCTCCCTATCTATTGGTTGCTTCCCTACTGCCTACAAACATTCCCATGTCTATCCCATCAAAAAACCCTCTTGATCTATCCATTCCTATTAAATATCACTCCATATCTTTCTTTCTATTATGGATAAACTCCTTAAGAAAGAATTTCATGATTAATACCTCCTCTCCTTTTCCTTGTATGATGTTAATCACCCTCTTCTGGTTGATACTCTCTTCTCTCTCCATCACATTTTTCTTTCCTGATTCTCTTCTTATTTCTCTGCCACTCCTCAGTTTCCTTTGCTAAATTATCATATAGAATATTCCCACTAAATGTGACTCCTAGGCCCTCTTCTTTTCTCCCTCTATATTATTTTGATTGGTCATCTCATCAGCCCCTTTGGATTCAATTATCTATGCCGATGATTCTGAGATTTACTTACCTACTCCTAACCTCTTCCAGCCTTACATCTGTTTATTGAATATCTTAAATTGAATGTCTTATAGACATTTTAAACTCAATATGCCTACAACTAAACTCATTTTCTCTCCTTTCACACCATCCCTCTTCTGAATTTTTCCATAAACTATTAAGGGTACCAATATTGTGCCGTCACCCACACTTCCAACCAAAGTGTCAGCCTCATCTTCTCACTCCCTACTCTATATCCAATATGTTTCCAAGTCCTACCAATTTTACTTTCACTACACTTCTCATATCCTCCCTTTTTCTCCTCTTACACTGCTGCCATCCTGGGGCAAGCCCTCATCACCTCTTACCTGGACTATTGAAATAACTATCTTGTTAGGCTCTCTACCTTGTCTCTCCCTAGTCCAGACCATCCTTCACTAAACTGTAAACTTGAGTTTCTTAAGTTGCAGGTATGACCCTCCTTCCCCCCCCTCCCCGCACTGACTCAATATACTCCAGTGGCTCCCTATTACTTCTAGGATGAAATATCCTGTTTGGCATTCAAAGTCTATCATAATCTGTTCCCCTCCTACCTTTCCAATATTCTCACACCTTACTCACCCCTACATAAGCTCTGATTTAGTGACACTGTTCTTGCTGTTCTTTGAAAAAGATACTCCATTTCTTTGCTACATGTACTTTTAATGGTTGTCTTCAATGCCTCAGGTGTTCTCCTTCCTCACTTTTCTGTCTTCCTTCAAATCCCAGCTAAATGCTGATGCCTTTCCTTGTTGGAAAACAAGGAAATTTGAAAATATAAGCAATAATGAAATGGCTTTAAATTTAATTTTTACTCCATTTCTTATTCTGCATATATCTGATTTGCTTGCATGTTGTCTTCCCCGTTAGAGCAGAGCAGAGACTGTTGTTTACCTTTCTTTGTATCCCCAGTATTTAGCTCAGTGCCTGACAATAAATCACTCCGGTGCTTAATAAATGTTTATTGACAGACTAACTTTCCTAAGGTCACTCAGCTAATAAGCAAAAAGGCATAAATTTAGGTCTTAAGCATCCGAGTCTCTTTCCACTATACTATGCTAACTTCTGTTAATTCTTAAAACCACATTTCATTATTGCTTATTTTTTTCAAATTAAATTTTCCTTGTATTAGGAAGCAGCTTCAGCTAGTAGCAGATAGAAGAAAAAAGAATAAGCATTTAGTCTGAGGTTGGAGTGTTTTGGTTTTTGACTTTTATGAATCAATACTTTTTATCTGATAATGAAGAATGTGACTACATTTTCAAGTTGTATATTTGACCCCAAGCTTTTCTGTATTCTAGTATACAATTTGCTGCCACCGATCTCAAGGACTTAAATGTTACATTTCCCTAAATGACACAATGTCCATTTCTAAAGATCCAAAATGTGGATAATTATCACCACAGTAACGCTCAAATTTTGTGGTATTTCAATGTTCAACACACAGAGACATGCTACCATTTAAAAGCATTGCTAAGTAAGAACATTATAGCTCTACCTATAAAACAGCTCCATAGAAAGTTCAGCAATTATACTCATTAGTCATTTAATAATGAATTGCCAAAGCTTCCAAATATTTTGCTTCTCCTCTCTCCCACCGTAGTTCCTTTTAAGCCAGCAGGGGTGAAGGGTGGACTATGTAGCTTAATTATTGGTTTCTAAACTCAATAGCTGTGTGCTCTGCTCTGCAGCCTTTGTGGTTATGTAGTCCTAGTGGAAATCAGTATTTGTAATATATTACCAAACAGGTTGTGACTCATTGTCAAGACTGAGACAATTAGGGGTACACTATCAAATTTTAGGTGTCTGTTTTAAGACATTTTATGAAAGTTCAAGCTTCATTGTAACTATTGTTTATAACAGAATTGTAGGTCTTGGTATGAGAATGGTTTTAGAAAGAATAAATCACTCGGGTGGTTTAAAATTCTGTAGGCAGGTGAATTAAGCAATCAGGGCTTATGTGGATGGGATGGGTGGACAGCTCTGACACTTTCAAAGGTCTAAAGACATGTTTTGAAACTGGGGAAATGACACAACATGGCCAATTCCCAAGTCATGTGTTTCATTTATTTTTAGCTGTCCATGGTTGCTATTAGACTTTATGAGAAGCCATAAAGGTCACTTTGAACCCAGCTTTGTGGAAGCAACCACTTAACTTAGAACTAATCAGATCTTGGAAGAGAAGACTGGGTCTGCTTTTTATGCTTCTAACTGGTAAGTCAGAGGACACAACAGTTCAGGAATCAACTGTATAGTATGCAGCCAATTCAGGAGCCTAGGGGATGAATGGTAGATTTACTAAGGTCTTTGAGAAATCTTTTGCTTACCTACTCAAACCACATGTCCAATGGAGAAAAAATTAAATTTAAAGCCATTTCATTATTGCTTATATTTTCAAATTAAATTTTACTTGTATTAAGAAACAACCTCAGCAAGTAGCAGAGAGAAGAAAAAAATGTATTTGTTTATTTATTGGAGAAAAGTCATTACTTGAGTCAAAGGTATGAGTCAACAAGAATTTCCCCTTTGGCCACAGTATGCCTTCTTCCAGGAGGCAGCTTTTAGAGAATATGAAATCAAAGTTGAGTTTGAACATGACCTATTGCTTCTTCATTTGACTTAATTTTTATTAGAAGGAACAGCTGCTGGTGGCGCTGGCATTGAGATGAAATAATATATTGTCCATTGATATCTGGGCTAGGCAAAAGGTTGATATAGGCCAAATGGATACTGGTAACAGTTCCTACAAAACTTCGAATGTTTACTATATGATGCAACTTTTTTGATGACAGGGGCCATTTTTTGTTTTGTTTTGTATTTGTATTTCAGCAATTAGCACAGTACCTTTAACAGAATAGGAGCATATTAAGTCTTCTTTGACTTGATCTTGAACAATTGAACTGAAGATATTTTAGAAAAAGAATCTGAGGCCCATGGTCATCCCATGGCGATCCTTGTGTTACATACTCTGACTTTATTGTAATGTACTGTTTATTGCAGAGCCAGGACTAAGGATGGGAAAGATAAGCAACCACATACAATTGGTACAATACAAAGGAGAAGCAACTGGGGACACTTTTAAGCATGGCATTTTATAAATGAATTACTTTACATTAAAAAAACCTACTCTTCATGCTATATAAGTATTTTCATACAAGTCATGTTGCATTTGATGTAGTGAATGTCCAAAATTCCAATAGATAATAATGTAGAAGGAACAAATTTTTTCAACCCTACCCCGTATACCCAAATGCTTTGTTTACTGAATTGGATGAAGTGGATGGATAATTTCTGCCAGGATAATATTGAAAATTGGAACCCACTGATATCTTCTTCTCTCCAGTCATTCCCACTTCCTTACCATCCAACAGAATTTATCAATTTTGTAAAGTCATTGGCAATTTGAGGGAGATATAGGGGGAAAAAAGTCCAAATAAAACTAAAACTGGATACTATAAAAGTGTGACCTAGAAAGGAATAAAATAGAAAAAATAACCTATTAATTATCAGGACAAAATAACAAGGAAGAAGGCCATGGATGATATGTGTTTGTATTGGTTATTCAGCTACCTTTCCCCCTTGCTCACAGGGGAGTTCTTCTGGATATAAGAAGGAAGATGTGGACTTTAGGGATAAGAGATGAAGACACTATATTCTATGAAGACCTAGAGAGAAGCCTGTGTATCTTTGTGGTTTCTTCACTGAACAACTGTAAACAGTTGGAGACATGATTAAAGAGAGAGAGAGAGAGAGACTTGATGTGAGAAAGAGACAAAGAATTTGGAAAGAAGAGCAGAAGAGAGAAATATATGTGTGTGTGAGTGAGTGAGAGAATGTGTGTATGTGTGCGTGCAAGAGAGAGAAAAGAGAGAAAAAGAAAGAGAGGAAGAAGGAAGGAAGAATGAGAGGAAAGAAGGAAAGAAGAAAGGAAGGAAGGAAGGAAGGAAGCAGACAGAAACAGAGATAGAGATAGCTGCAGAGACTGACAGAAACAGACAGACACACAGAGGCAGATATGCCCAGTCAGGGGTATACTTGACTCTTTGAAAAAAGGAGAGTTTTCCTAATGAGCTCATTTTTTCATTTTCTTTTAGATTAAGTAATATTTGTACTGTAACTAATGTCTTCTTACACTGAGTATTTATAAAGAGAGTAAAGGATCTTTTTTGGGGAAAGGAAAACAAACTAGATATTTATATTCCCAGGGTTTCCCTTGGTGAAGGCATGAAGTAGAAAAGTTGCATATGAGAGATACCCATTCTAAAAAAAAATTGTACTCAGGTCCATTATTTCAAAGACTAGAGCCCAATTTACATGTATTACTTACATATGTATACCAGTGTGATATGTAGGAAATAAAATGAACTTGAAATTGTAACACAGGGAGGTAAATTTGTTGTTATGATCTGCAAAGGGATACATGACTAGAAAAGTTATGAACTGGTATATTTTAATTCAGAGACATTTAAAGCAATGCTGCTTTTCATAATTAGTCATCCTTCTGTCTGTATTCAACATATTGAATTAGAACTAGAATACATTTTCAGCAGTAGAATGATCTCTCTATCACTGGACATCTTTGAGTAGGGACTGGATGTATTTTCAAGGGTATTGTGGATGAGACCTGTGATTCAGATAGGAATTAAATGGTCATGGTAGAATGGTAGAATGTAAACTTGAGGGCAGGGATTATTTCCTTTTTTTTTCCTTATTATATCCTCCATTGCTGAACATTCATTAGATGCTTAATAAAATTCATTAAATTACATATCCTAAGATTCTATGATTCTGTGGTAAAAGGGGGCAAGTGGAACAAAAGTGGACATTTTAGACAATGGGTGATTACAATGTGCTTAACATGGATCAGAGCAGAAAATAGCTCTTGGTTGAAATTAACTCACTGCCACTCTTCAGAGATATGGTACTGAGTTGAGTTGTCTTTGTGCAAGATTACATTCAATCCGCCTAGGCTGCTATGATGATATAGAGAGTGTTGAATTTCCATCTTTATGCATGATGAGTTTGTGATTCTCTTGGGGCTTCAATTGGCTCAGACAGGAAGTTTATCTACTGTCTATGTTCCCTTGGGAAAGTGGGTTCTGGAAGTAAAAGTAATGCCTGACATTTTGGGTGTGGTCAGAGCAGTTTTATCACCTGGGAAAACTTTAGTGGTGAAGCCCCTCTCCTACCCACTCCAAGCCTGGGCTGCAAGCCCTGTTCTTTATTTACTTTTAGTAATCCATCTCCCTCCCCGATTATTGACAACCACAACAAAAGCTTTTGACCTTTGACAGGGTAGTGAATGCGCAAAATTTTGAAATGAGTTGTCAGTGACACCAACCAAACCTCAGGCTGTGTTGAATAGTGTAAAGCCTGAAGATTTTCACTCCAGGACTACATCAACTATTTCTTTTAATGTGGATGAACTGTAGGGTGACCCAAGAACTTCATCTGAATAAAGTCTGACTCACTCTTCTATATCTTATAAAGTCACTTATAAAGATGAAATATTTTATCTATATAAAGTCACTTCTCTTAGAGTCCACTTGAGAGTAGATCAGGGATACCATTCAAATATATTACTATGTGACAGTCCTACAGGTTTCATAAGACATCAGATAGAACAAAGAAGGAGTAGTAAATCCCCTTGATTGAGCTTGCCTGTAGTTTGATGATTCTGACATTCCAGTTGCTGCAAAGATGTTTAAAGGGTGTGTGGTTCTTTCTAGAAAATATTGCCTAGACCCTAATAAGGCATTAATGAGTCAATGGATAAAATAGATAATGAATTACAACGTCCATATGGCATCAATATTTATTTAAATGGTCTTTGATGAGCTTATAGCAAGGCTACTGGTTAGTTTATCTTTTATGGAATTATGGAGGCCCTTATGGACCTGGCCAGCTACAGGGTAACTCTATTCCAAACAAAGTTCTGTATATACAAAGGAATGGTTAGATATAGTCTAGGATAATCTTATGATTTTGAGGAAACTGCTTCATATAACAGTGGCCTTCTTCTTTTGGAGGTCCTTAAAGTTCAGCAGTGAAATCTCATAAGTATTCAAGAAAGGGATTAATTTGAATATGTAGCTCAATTTGAATGGGGCAGGCTACCAATTATGCAGTAGAGAAGTTTGCTGGCCACAATTTCATAGCCTTGTTGGATCATTCATCTACAGCAGTAAGGCACCTGAAAGGTCATCTGTTCTAACTCCGATATTTTACAGATTAACAAAAAGGAGCCTGTAGCAGATTAAATCTTATGGAGGTGAAATTACTTGTCTAAGCTCACATAGGTAACAAACATCAGAGGTGGGGTCTGAACCCAGATGTTCTGATCTAGGGCTAGAGTTCTTTACCCTACAACAGGCTATATATGTGTCCGCAATGCCAAAGACAGATATATGCAAATAAGATGTGTATTAGTGCCAGCCATACTAAAGCAATAGACCTAGTCATCATAGGTAGGGATCAGAGCGACAAACAGTCAGACAGATAAAAACAGGAGCAAGAAAACCTGGTAAGTAGCTCTCCTGGGCACTGATTACGTGCTTATTTTGTGGCAAAGAAGAGAGACCTGATTGGACAAGCTCAAGTTTTATCTATTTGGGTAGTAAGGAATTATTCTCTTTATTTAGTGAAGGGACCCAGGCTCACTGAGCCATATTCTTCTTCCTATAGAGTCTTGAGGACAGCTGTAACAGTCTCTATTCCCTTATGATGAGTCAAATCCAACTGTTCTGATATAGGCAGGCCAGTGGGGCTGCAGGGTATCTAAGCCAAGAAGTCAGGTAGAACAGGCTCTAGGTGGAGTGGTACTGAATACAGGATTAAGGAAAAGATGTAATTGGACAGTCAGAGTAAAGCACTAGACAGGTATTAGACAAAGCATACTGAATGATTATGATTGGGGAAATTTCAGAGTCAGAGTTGCAAACAAGGCAAGCTTTTTGAGCTGAGATTGTGGTGAAGGAAGAACTTAGTTAAGGACATTACTGGACACGTGGAGGTCAGAACTGAATTCAAATACCAGCAATGCTAAGCCAGTCATGTTAAAACAGGTCAGGGTAGCAATAAGGACAATAGGTTAAACAGTTGAATGGCAAGCCAGGCCTGAGGCACGATTAAGGAGCAGGGAGGGTTTATCTAGCCAGGTGGGATGAAGTATGGGGGTCTGAGGAAATCTCTATGAATAGCTCTGAAGGAATTGCTCTATCTAATAATGAGGATTATTTGACTGGAGGCAGTTCAGGTATACTCCCTTTTGCCTTTAACTGCTTGTGTAACTTTGGACTTAACCTCTCTCACCCTCAATTTCCTCATCTGCAAAAAGTGGAACTGGACTAGATGGCTTCTATGGTCCATTTCATGTCTAGTCCTGTGATCCTACTACTCTTTTTGATCTTAAAAAGTAGGGAGAATTAATACTGTTTCACATCCTGAATATTAGAGATTATTCCTTCATTCACCCAAGACCCTTCTGTGCTTATGTCGGTATGTGATAACATAGCAATTCAATAAATATGGGTCACATTGAGAGGGTTCTACTCTTTTGGCCATACTTTGAGGGTCTTGGTCTTCCCTCCTGAGGACAGCATAGTACAGTGGAAATAGTACTAGACTTGGAGCTAGGAAATCCGGGCTTGAGTCCTGTCTCTTACTGTGTGTGACTGTAAACCAACCACTTAACCTCTCTGACCTTCAGTTTCTTTGTCTTTAAAAGGGGAGAAAATGTTATAATACCTATTTAACAGGGTAATTTTAACCCCCTCTCAAAAAAGATAATGCACGATCAGGACTATCTATGTAAGCTTTAACTTCATCCTCCTCCCACCTTCTCCTCCTACTTCACTACCACCCTCCTCCTCCTCCTCTACCTGCTTGTCTCCTCCTCTTCTTCCTCCTCCTCCTGCTCTTGTTCCTCACCAACTTCCTCTTCTTCCTCTTCTTCTCCTTTTCTCCTTCTCCTCCTCCTCCTCCTCCTTCTCCTTCTCCTTCTCCTTCTTCTCCTTGTCCTTCTCCTTGTCCTTCTCCTTGTCCTTCTCCTTGTCCTTCTTCTTCTTCTCCTTCTTCTTCTTCTTCTTCTTCTTCTTCTTCTTCTTCATCATCATCTTCTTCATCATTTTCTTCTCCTTCTATTATTATTAACCCTAATCAAACTGCAGTAGGAATTGAGCATGTGTGTGGGGGGGTGGGGGGAGATGGAGGAGGTGAAGATTTTAATACAGCACATGAAAAACAGGATCACAAAAAATATATATACACAGCTTTGTTTGGTAGTGAATTGCTACTCATTGGTATTATCAAACCAGATGTGTGTGCTCTTCTGTCAGGGATACTGATAAACATAAAGTGCTATTGTTGTTATTATTGGCATTTATATATCACTTTACAATTTTTAAAGCACTTCATTTATATATGTATTATATATATATATACATATATACATATATTAGCTTGTTTGAACTCATAAAACCTTACTGTGTGGTGACTAATGGTATTAATATCTTCATTTTGCAGATTAGCAAACTGAAGTTTATAGAGGTTCATTGTCACATAGCTAACAGTTTTCAGAGGTGGGACTTTTAACCAATTATTCCTAACTCCAAGGGCAGGAGTTCACTTTACCATGATGCCTCAAGATGAGGGAGAGAGGCAACAGGAGTTGAAGAGGTAAAGAAGAAGAGGAGGAGGAGGAGGACTTGGTACATTGAGTGAGGAGATCATTAGAGGACTAATAGTAAGATAGATTCCCACTCTAAGATTCAATGATTCCATGAAAAAGTGATATTATCCCATTTTAATAGGTTTTTTTTAGAGATATGGCAGGAAAAGAGGAACATTTAAGTCCTCAAGAAATAAAAAGTAAGCACTTCCACCTGATATTGAAAACATTAATGACCCAATCACCAACAAACACTTACTTTATGGTAAGTTTAATTTTTTTTACTGCTTCCCTTTTTTAGAAAAAAAATATTTTTCTCAATTACATATACTTTTTTTAAATGTTTGGTTTTTTTTAAATTTTGAATTCCAAATTCTCTCCCTCTCATCTTACCCTCCTCTTGTGAGGGCAAACCATTCGATATAGATCCTACATGTCAAGTCATGTAAAACATATTTCCATATTAGCCATAGTGCTAAAGCCAAAAAAACCCCAAATCCCAGGCCAAAGAAAACCCAAGAAAAATGAAGAAAAATTAAAAAGTATGCTTTGATCTGCATTCAGACTCAGTCAGTTCTCTGTCTAGAGGTGGATAGCATTTTTTGTCATGAGTCTATTGGAATTGTCTTGGATCTTTGTATTGTATATACCCAAGCCATTCAAAGTTGATCATTGTACAATATTGCTGTTACTGTGTCCAATGTTCTCCCTTGTGTTAACTTTATTCCAGTCTAAGGGAGTCTGTTTTCTTATCCCTTTGAGAATCAGCTAGATTTATAACATTATGTGCTGTGGTTGAACCAAAAGATCAGGGGTCTCTTCCACCTCTTCTCTACTACATAAACAATTGAAGTGTATAGACATCCTAGGTCACAAAATATACTAGTCTGCTATCTGCAAGACCAGAACTATAAACTCACAAAATAAAACCTAGTGTAAAAATGGCCTGAGGAAGCAGTATGTAGTGGTTTGCAAATGCTACCCTGCAGTCTTAGTCCTCAGGTGAATGTATCACAGCTTTAAAATGTATCGAATAATGTCAACGTAGGATTCAGTTTAACAAATTCAATTCCATAAATATTTATTAGTTATCTATCATGCTATATATGCCAAACACTGTGCTAGGTATGGTGGGGACAAAGACAAAAATGAAATGATTATTGTCTTAAAGGCATTTATGGCAGCTAAGTGGTTCAGTGGATAAAGTGCTGGGCCTGGAATCAGAAAGACTTGAGTTTAAATGTGACCTCAGACACTTAATAGCTGTGTGATTCTGGGCAAGTCACTCAACTGCTTCCTGCCTCAATTTTCTCCACTTTAAAATGGTGCTATAATGATAATATTTACCTCCCAGGGTTGCTGTGAGGCTCAAATGGGATATTTGTAAAGTAATTAACACAGTCTGGTACATAGTAGATATTTAGCAAATGCATTTTTCCTTTCATATTCTATTGAAATAAATCTGCTTTAGTATCTGCTCAGTGCATACCTAATATGCAATATTAGCAAAGGAATTTTTTTAAATTAATATCTAGGTTTCAACTTCTTTCAAAGAAATTTTATTTCATTAGAAACATTGATAAAGTTTGCCAAATGCCCAAAACTTTACTGAATGAATAGTGAGATAAAATTTTGTTAGATTATCAGAGGCAGAAAGTTTAACCTAGCCATAAGTTGCCAGGAAGGGATTTCCTCATTGAAATGAAATGGCTGACATGATATAAAATATGAAATAAAATATTTCTATCTTAAAATGGAATATTTCCAATGGATAACCTCACTAGAACTAATACAATAACAAAGACAAAAATTTCAGGCATCAAACAGACTATGTGGTTTAAGGTCTCACAGGTGTGAGGTTAACAGGCATTTTCTGGTTTGGGGGGAAGCCTTCAATACAGAACCTATAATTGAATGGCTTCTTAGAGGAAGTGGGCATACAATAGAGATTTGAAAGAAGAATAGGTGGTTATATTTGACTCTGATCTGTTTAGAGATGTAGCTTGTAATGCCTGGAGCAGACCACATTTTCACAAAGCAAAGAAAAAATGTATGGGCCATCTTTGCTTTCTTGAGAAAGAAGAAAAGAAAAAGAGATGTTTTCTTTTCATATCTATATATTTCTCCAAACTTTAGATAGATTTATTTTGGAAAAATAGATTCTGAATTTTAAAATTAAAAAATACAATATATAGTGGTTTTGCTAAAAATATAGATATTTTCAATACAGACAAAAATTTGAAGTAGACATTTATAGTTACATTTTTTAACAATTCATTGGCATACTTTTTTAATCAGGACCTATGCTATTCCCTGTTAGGTAATTAGTTGTATCTTAATGTTTTAAAGCCTTTCAGAACATTTCTCTCTTTTCTACATACCTTTGCATATACTTGTATCTCTAACCCAGCATTCCTATCTTTTAAATTGAAATCCTACTCATTGGCTGGGGCAGCTAGGTGGTATAGTGGATGAAGCACTGGGCCTGGATTCAGAAAGACCTGAGTTCAAATCTGACCTCAGACACTTAGAAGCTGTGTGACCCTGGGCAAGTCACCTAACTCTGTTTGCCTCAGTTTCCTCATCTGTAAAATTAAGGGCAAACCACTTCAGTATTTTTGCCAAAAAAACCCCAAATGGGGTCACAAAGAGTTAGACATGATCAAGTGAGCAAACAGGACACTGATTGGCTGTTGGAAAGATAGGTACACTAATGTGTTGTTGGTGGAGCTGTGAATTAATTAAATCAATTTTGGAAAATAATTTAGAATTATTTAAATAAAGTGACTAAAATATTCATACTCTTTGATCAGGGGATTCTACTACTAGGAATATCCCTGAAGGAAATCACTTATATAAAGAAAGTCTCCATATGCATAAAAGTAGTTATAAGTATGTTTTGTTGTAGGAAAGACTTGGAAACAAAGTAGATGACTATTAATTAGGAGATAGTTAGATAAATTGTGATACATGAATGTAGTGGAATATTACTATGCTGTAAGAAATAATGACCATGTTTAATATAAAGAAGCATGGAAATGACTTACATTAATTGATGCAAAGTAAAGTAAATAGCACCAAGAAAACCATAAAAAATGTCTGAAACAGTGTAAAGGGAAACAACAACAACCACAAGTCATTCACAAATTAATTTTGTGAAATTACAAAGAAGAAAAAGTAGAGGATAAGAGAAAGTGATAAAACTAGAAACAGCTAGAAACAGACTGAGAGAGCTAGAGATAGACTGAGACAGAGAGAGAAAATGACCATTTACCTGTAAGCAAACTGCTCCAGATGTCCAGAAGGAAAACTAGAGGAAAATTGAATTGAGAAGTGGTGCCCCAGATCCTATAATCCCTTTCCTATTCTTCTCACCCCAACCTCCACCAGCAAAGGATAGAGATCATCAGAGCTCATACAATCTCTTAGGCTTCCAAGGGTACAGGCACTTTGTTCATTGCCAATAGACAAATGAAAGGGAGAGTGGGCAGGGAAATGTATCATACTTAGACTCATCAGGATTATTTTATACTAATTAAACATTTATTTTTCCCACGAGAGTGTTTTTTTTAATAAGCAAGGAGGCTTTTAAGAAATGTATATGGTTATGGATCTAGAGTTGGAAAAGACCTCAGAGGTCATCTAGTTCAATGCTTCTTAAACTGTGGGTCATGAGCCCATATCAGGTTGAGACTCACAGTTTAAGTGCTTTAGGGGTAGAGAGTGGAAAAAGTTTAAGAAGCCCAGATCCTACTCCAATCTATTCATTTTAAAGATTTCAGAATTGATACAGAGATTTTCCCCAAGTCTTATTGTTGTTCATCCTTCATTTTTGAGGAAGACCAATGTCATCACATGTGTTGTCTTGACTTGCACATGAATGGGATTTAAATGAGGCAGAACTGTGCAAAGTTATCAGTCTCACTCCCTCTTCCTGAGTCATTGAAGTCCAATGGCAAGAATAAAATCAAGACACTTGGCAATGACCCAGGATGCAGTGGGTGACATTGCCATCTTTGATGCCTGACCAAGCTCTAAGCATGCCACAGCACCTGCTTCAGATACTTTCATACCCATTGGAACAAATTGTTCTCATCTACCCATTCCACCTGGGAAACTCTTCACATACTTGGGGTAGACATTCCCCTAACTCATCAACAGGTTTGAAGCCTGTCACCTACCATCAACCTGGTTTAGCCCATCTGCCAAGATGGTGTACTGGAATGTGGCTGCTGTGCACGCTACACCCACTTGGAACCACATGTGAGAGTGGGGTGAAGGTGGACACTAAATGTAGATAAGCAGCCTTGAAAAGGGCTCAGCAAGCCCTCACATCAGAGATGCTAGTCCTTCCTGAACACCTCATGCTTTTGGTAAGGGCCACCACCAAGTCCCGTAATAGAGCCAAAGTAAATAATGGAACCAAAATTTAAACCCAGGCCTTGTGACTCAGGCATTGCTCTTTTGTCTGTGACTATCTTCTGAGTTGTTTGTATGCAAATTATACTCCTTTAGGGAAAGGATCAGATGTCATGGCTGTGCAGTGAAATGGAAAGGCCATTAGACATGGAGTCATTAATGACTTGGGTTACCTCTGACTGTTATTACTTGTATGATCATGGACAAATCACTTCTCAGACTCAGTTTTCCCATCTATAAAATGTGGAAAATAATACCTATAGTTCTTTACTCAGGGAATTACAAAAATACTTCTATACACAGACAGAACACCTCTATATCCTAGTACTCCCTATGCCATCAACTAGCTATGAGTCTTTGATTTGACACCTCTGGGTACCTATTTCATCATCAATAAAATGAGTGAAGTGATCTCTAAGATCTGATCATGAATGGTATTGTTATCGTAATTAACACTAGAAATCTGAATTCTGTTTCTGATCAATTTGGTGATATTTTTTGTAGTTCTAAGGCCAGAGCATATACTTTTCTGGCACATCTAATGTTCTCAGAAACCTCTGGCTTTACAGAACCACTCATATCATCAGGTGCTGTCTTCAGACAAGTTGCTTTCTCAGCTGAACCGGACTCATTGGCTGCTCTGCTGTCTCTCACCCTCTGTAGGACACCTCTACTGCTACAGTGAATCTCCATTGGGTGTCTGTTGCTGATGCTGTCTGATGCAATCTGGTGGTCTTCAGTTTCTATGTGTCCTGGGAAGTGGCCTGCCTTCTCGTTAGCTTGGTAGTTTGGTAGCCTTGGTTTCCACTTTTATTTATTTTATGATATAAACTCCTTAGTAAGCAGCCTTTATCCAGCTATAGATGTCCATGAACATTTTTAAGTTAATCTTTTAAAAACTATTTTGTCCTGCTATGACTCCAGGTACCTCAGGCTAAACTTCTGTTATCCAAAATTCCTTTAAATTTATATCCTTAGGTCACTAGCCTTGGGTCCCTTTAAATACTCTTGTGTAGTTAGCAAAATACCAAAGGGGCTAGCTGGGGCTTTGCTGAAAGATTCCTTTAGATATCATCGTGCCTCTGGTTACTATGTCTCTATTTATCTCTCTCTCTCTCTCTCTCTCTCTCTCTCTCTCTCTCTCTCTCTCTCTATATATATATATATATATAATATATATATATATATATATATATATATTTAGGGCCAAGATGGAAAAGAACCAAATGGACCTGGTAACCTGTCTTATTCTATACTGCTGTCCTTTTAAGCATTCCCAAGAGTAACAAAATCTCTGCTTTCTCTTCATTATCATTGTTATCATCATCTTCATCACCATCATCATCAGTACTACTATCACCATCACTTCATTGGTGAATGTCATACTAAACAACTTAGTCACACTGACATCATCTGTTGATTGTTCATTTTGAGTCATTTCTTGATAAAAGAATATATTACCAAATTAAATAAGTTAAACTATAAAGAATATTTGGGAGATGGAAAAGCAAAGGGGCTGCTGTCATTGAAACTCAGATTACATGGAGGGGAGTAAGGTGTAAGAAAATCAGAACAGTAGGAAGGAGTCAGGCTATAAAGGGCTTTGGATGTCAGAGAATTTCATATTTCATTCTATAGGAAAAAAGGAGCCACTATGGTCCTTTGAATAGGGGGCTTATATTTTCTAGATCCTTTAACTTTTTTTTCAACACAGCTTTCAGGATATGCAGTTGTTGTTCATTTCTTTTATTACCCACTTCCTTTTCTTATCACATTTCTTCTTCAGGACTTCTCATGGCACTTATTGCAGATAACAAATGGTTGAAATGTGTCTATCCCTTTCCCTTTGAGTCACCTGTAATGTTGATATTTCAGAGATAGTGACATTTGAGGATTCATAAACTAGACAGCACCACTGGGAGAACACTTAGCATGTGCCTACCAGGAAGGTGTATGCTATTAATAGACACACACTGGCTGATACTGTTGATTAAAAAAAAGAAAAAAAGTCTAAGAATTATAGATTTAGACTTGGAAGGGACCTTAAAGGCTACAGAGCCCAACTTCCTCATTTTCCAGATTGAGATGCAGAGAAGTTAAACGACTTGCTCAGGGTCACACAGATAATAAGTGTCTGAGGCTGGATTAAAATGCAGAACTTCAAGTCCAGAACTCTACCCACTGGAACATTTAGTTGCTTCCTAGGGTTTAATGCTAGTGAGCAATGTGGAAAAGTGCTGCACAATTTCTCCAGTACATTATAGCTTATTGTCCTATTGAATTTATTTCATATAAAACAAAAATTGAAAAATATTTTTGAATATCCATATCTCTTACCTCACAACAACCTTGTTAAGTAGATGCTTTGGGAATTATTATTCCCATTTTGCAGATAAGCAAATTGAGAGTCAGGGATATCAAAGACCTGGTCACTATATGAGGAAATATCATACTGAGATTCCTGTGGTGGGAAATTAAGTTCCTCCTGACTCTAAATCCTTTATTCTCTTTATTATCTCTCTCCCTTCTTCAATTCCAATAATTTTTGTTCTTCAGTCATTTTAAAAGTTAAAATTGGACATTAAAGATTATAATTTAGTAAGTTTTCTGTGGCTAAACTAGACGCTAGTGGGATTTAGACCTTGGTTTAATAAATATCATAAAACAACAAAAGGCTTCTAACATCCTTCTCTGATGCTTCTTTATGGCATAGAGTTTATCATGTGTTTTTTAGGCTTTGTTGTTGCTGTTTAGTTGTTTTAGTTGTATCCACCTCTTCGTGACGCCAATTGGGGTTTTCTTGGCAAAGGTACTTGAGTGATTTGCTATTTCCTTCCTCAGCTCATTTCACAGATGAGGAAACTGAGGCAAACAGGATTAAGTGACTTGCCTAGGGTCACACAGCTATTTAGTTTCTGAGGCTGGATTTGAATTCATTAAGATGAGTCATCCTGATTGCAAGCCCTGTGCTCTATCCACTATATTGCCCAGGTAGAATGGAGTACATCTCTGGTAGGTCTTCCCCAACAATAAAAATTTCAAATATATTGGCCTGGTGACAAATTATATGCTATCTGAAGTCCAGACTAGATGGGTTCACAGAGAATCAACACTGGGTGGTTAGCCACCAGCTGAAGTCATGGAGTCCATTTTTTCAGGCTTAGAAGTGGTTTTAATCTGTGTTACTTAAGTGTGTAAGTTCAATTCAACAATATCCCCTTTGCTCTTTTTAGGATTAATATGGGAAATGTAGCCAGTAAATTAATCTAAACATACAGCTATGTCTCGATTAGTGCAAATACTGAATCTCCTTAAGTAGTTTTGTGCATTTAAATTTGCATTATTCAAAGATATAATTTTACAAAATGTGGTAATTAGTCCCAGTGCAATGGAAATATACAGTGTGAATTTGAATAACACTACCTCTACTTCATTATTCACACTAATCAAAACCTAGCTATATTTTCAAAGTGTTATATTTTAGAAATGTGAACAAAAATATGGCCAACTTCCTATTACAGAAACTACAGGCACTACCTATTCTGATGTGTTAGTGAGGGTATGAGCATCAAAAATATGTTATGTAAAGTCCTATGAAAAATGAAAATTCACTTTGTTTATTGGCTTTCCTTGGTATTATCATCTTGTACTTCAAGGGGATCCATGTGAAGATCAACATAAGATATAACTGACATCAGAATGAATAATTTTTAATATCCCAGTCCCACATATGGGAAAAATGGAATTGTTTCAATGACAGTTTCATCAAGAAACGCATAAGTTCATTAAAGAGAGAAGAAACTAATTAATGTGCTTTTAGGGTTTTTTTTTTTTTAATACTCAAAGGACCTGAAGTTAGTAGTTGGATAATTAGGCTGTTCTTCATCTTTAGACAGAAATTAGAGATGATTAGGAATGCTGAAGCCTGGTACAGGTCAATTGTGCATCATTATTAAAGCCATTTAATGCATTTTAATGGTGGCTGATAAGTTGCAAAGTGCCACGTAAGCCCAAAGTAGACATTTTATTCCATTATATGTTGAATGTAGACACAAATAGGTTCATATTTGCATTTTTTATACTTCAGTTCAGAAAGCAGAAGCTTGTTCTCCCATGATAGTAGAATATGTAATTGCCAATGACATAGTCACTGCTGATGCCAGCATCTCTTACCTCACCTTAGGATTCTGAGACGAATTGACACATTGTACTTTTATAGTGAAATAAAGGGGGAATAGTGAAATAGTGAAATAAAGGGGGGTTTTAGCACCTGCTTTACCTAAGGAGTCATTATGAACTCAATAACTTCTGTGATGTTTTCTTCCTTGAGCTTATATTTGACCTGAGAAATACAAAAATCCCTTTTGCATAGGTTAGTACTTGTATTTATATCAGGTTGCAAGTTGCAGCTTTATGGAGGTAAGAAGCAATTTGCATAAACAGTATCTTCGGTATGGATTTTGTCGTTTACCTTCCTCAGTTGCTTCAGAGAAGAAAAAATTAAATCCCACATTATTTTTCAGTAAGAAATAAATAGCAACAGAATTTTGGAGATAGATGGGCCCCTTAGAGATCATCCTGTCCAATCAGCTCATTTTGTAAGTGAGGAAATTGAGGCTCAGAAAGGGGAAATGGTTTGCCTGAGGTGACAGAGCTTATAATTGAACCCAGGGTCTATTCACTCTCTGAGTCAGCATTAGTATGTAGAATGTAAGCTTCTTGAGATCAAGGACTGCTTTAAAAAATGTCAGTAGACTAAATGGATGCTTTTCTCAAAGTGTCACACTACCTTAGTATTAGTAAAATTGCCTTGACTTATTTTTTAGGGAAAGAGAAGGTGAAGTTATTCCCCATCTCTGCATCTCTACTTTTTAAAAAGTCCTGGAAGGTCATACAAGGGGTGTGTATTTAATGTGTGTTGCTCTGAGGACAATACAGAATGCCACAAGCAATCATAAGGAAAGAATAGGAAACCTAATCTTGCTTTTAAACTGTTTTTATTGTGCTTTCAAAGGGAAATGGAATCTGATGCTGACCTATACTGAAAACAGTTCCCTGTTAAAGAGATAGATCCAGATCCCCGGGGCTATCATGACATAAATAGCAGAAAGGGGAGAGTTCCAAAGTCAAACAGCTTAAACCCTCTGAAATTGCCAGCCCCTGAATCTGCTTCTCACCTATACCGCTTCTCAGGAACTTCCACACATCAGAGGAATCAGCCAAGCATCATACAACTTCTATTCCAAATGGACTTGACAGTGGGCCCTTTCCAATTTGCACAATATGTAACAGTGTAGGAGAAATGTTGCCAGGAGGAGAGCTAAAGATATCTGTCTTGATTAAATAGTCTCTAGTTAATGAATTACACACTATGGAGACAGGTTTCTGCCACCTGAATGTTACAGATTGCCTCTCCACACTTTTTGGCCAGAGGGGCAGATTACTGATTGAGATTTTTAAATGACTTGCTTTGGGACCCTTGAAACCTATTGGGATTCTTTGAAATCCCAGGAAAAGGGTCAGATAGGAGTATGTAGATACAGTATGAAGTCTTTCAGTAGTTTGACTATGTCTAAGGTTGGGAAGCTTGGTTAGTGCTTGAAAGATGCTTTATGAGCCTTGTGTATGTGTCACCAATGTCTCTTAACAATGAAATACTGCGAGGGGTGGAGCCAAGATGGTGGAGGGAAAGCAGTGACTGTCTTGAGCTCTTTCCCAAAGCCCTCCAAATACCTAAAAAAAATGGCTCTAAACAAATTCTAAAGCAGCAGAACCCACAAAAAGACAGAGTGAAACAAATTTCCAGTCCAAGACAGCCTGGATGGCTGATTGGAAAAGTATATCACACTGGACTGGGAGAGGAGCACAGTTTGGCATGGGTGCGCAGGCCACAGCGACCCCGGAGCAGGCCTCAGAGGACTGAATCGTGGGCAGCTGTGGCAGTTTCCAGACTTCTCAACCCCTGAATGCCAAAGACAACATGGAAGATCAGTGGGAAAAGTCTGTGTCTGCGGTGAAAGAGAAGCTAGGTGTCAGTCGCAAGTCTTGAGCGTGACCCGGGGCCGCAGCTTTTTCCTGAGCTTACAGCCCACAGACTGAGGGGGAACCGAGTGGCTGATCAGAGGGGGATTGCAAGGATCTCTTTAGCAGAGCTGAAGCAGGAATCTTTTGCTCTGCCCGGGCTTGGATGTGGGTCACAGTTCTGAGGGGCGGTCCTGGGGCGAGGAGGAGCGCTGGTACCGTGGAGCTTGTTGTGGTGGTGGAGAGGAAACACCTCGCCTCTTAACATAGCACCTTGGAAGAACTGAAAAATTTTCAGGTCCCTAGAAGTACCTCTGAAAACAGCTGTACAAACCCCTGAAGCTTGGGACAGTACACTCTTCACATTGGAAGCAGATTTTTACCTTAACAAAGAGTTTAAAACTCAAGTAATTGGCCGGGATCATGAGTGAGCAGCACAAAAAGAGTCAGACTATATTATCTTACTTTGGTGACAAAGAAGATCAAAACATACAACCAGAAGAAGACAACAAAGCTAAAGCTCCTACATCCAAAGCCTCCAAGAAAAATATGAATCAGTCCCAGGCCTTGGAAGAGCTCAAAAGGGATTTTGAGAAGCAAGTAAGAGAAGTAGAGGAAAAACTGAGAGTGATGCAAGAAAATCATGAAAAACAAGTCAACAGATTGCTAAAGGAGACCCCAAAAAATACTGAAGAAAATAACACCTTAAAAAATAGCCTAACCCAAATGGCAAAAGAGGTCCAAAAAGGCAATGAGGAGAAGAATGCCCTATAAAGCAAAATTGGCCAAATGGAAAAGAAAGTCCAAAAGATTACTGAAGAAAATACTTCCTTAAAAATGAGAATAGAGCATTGGAAGCTAGTGACTTTATGAGAAATCAAGATACTGTAAAACAAATCCAAAAGAATGAAAAATTAGAAAACAATGTGAAATATCTCATTTGACCTGGAAAATAGATCCAAGAGAGAGAATTTAAAAATTATTGGACTATGTGAAAGCCATGATCAAAAAAAGAGCCTAGACATCATATTTCAAGAAATTATCAAGGAAAACCACCCTGATATTTTAGAACCAGAAGGCAAAATAGAAATTGAAAGAATCCACCGATCACCACCTGAAAGAGATCCCCAAAGGAAAACTCCTAGGAATATTGTAGCCAAATTCCAGAGTTCCCAGGTCAAGGAGAAAATATTACAAGCAGCCAGAAAGAAACAATTCAAGTATTGGGGAAACACAATCAGGATAACAAGATTTAGCTGCTTCTACATTAAGGGACCACAGGGCATGGAATATAATATTCCAGAGGGCAAAGGAGATAGGATTACAACCAAGAATCACCTACCCAGCAAAACTGAGTATAATTCTGCAGGGGGGAAAATGGTCATTCAATGAAACAGAGGACTTTCAAGCATTCTTGATGAAAAGACCAGAGCTGAATAGAAAACTTGATTTTCAAATACAAGACTTGAGTGGAACATGAAAAGGTAAACAAGAAAGAGAAAATCATAAGAGACTTATTAAGGTTGAGTTGTTTACATTCCTGCATGGAAAGATGATATTTGTAACTCATGAGACCTTTGTCAGTATTAGGGTAGTTGGAAGGGAAAAAATTATATATACATATACATATATATAGATATAGACAGATAGATAGAGAGCACAGGGTGAGTTGAAGATGAAGAGGTCATACCTGGAGAATAAAATTAAGGGGTGAGAGAGGAATATACTAGGAGAAGGAGAAAGGGAGAGGTAGAACAGGGTAAATTAACCCACAAAAAAAAAAACAGAAAAGAAAAGGCTCTTACAGTAGAGGGGAAACAGGGGAAGGTGAGAGGGAATGAGTGAATCTTATTCTCATAGGATTTGACTTAAGGAGGGAATAACATACACACTCAATTGGGTGTGGAAATCTGTCTTACCCTACAGGAAAATAAGGGTGGAAGGGGACAAGAGAGTAGGGGAATGACAGAGAGGCGGGCAGATTGGGAAAGGGAGTAATCAGAAGCAAATACTTCTGAGGAGGGACAGGGTCAAAAGAAAGAATAGAATAAAAGGGGGGGCAGGATTAAGTGAAATAGAGTTAGTTTTTCACAGCATGTCTACTGTGGAAGTGTTTTGCATGACTGCACATATATAACCTATATTTAGTTGCTTGCCTTATCAATGAGGGTGGGCGGGGAGGGAGGAAGGGAGAAAATTTGGAACCCAAAGTTTTAAAAACACATGTTTAAAAAAAAGGTTTTCACATGCAACTGGGAAATAAGAAATACAGGAAATGGGGTACAGAATTCCATCCTGCCCCACAGGAAAATTGAAGGGGAAGGGGATAAGAGAAGGGGGGGAGAGATAGAAGGGAAGGCAGACTAGGGGAAGGAGTATTCAGAATGCATGCCATCTTGGGGTGGGGGGAGGGGGGAGATAGGGTGAAAATTTGGAACTCAAAATCTTGTGGAAGTGAATGTTGAAAAGAAAAAAATAAATAAAAATTACCATTCAAAAAAACCCAATGAAATATTGTACCTTCTGGCTTTAAATACACCACAGACTATTTCTGAACATATTGAACATATTATGATGATTAAGTTCCTTAAAATTTTTGATATTTGGTATACAATATGAAAAGGTAGTCATTTTTGTTATGTTGAGTTGTGAGAGGTAGCTATCTTGTGAGCAATGCGACAGTCAAATCCATTATTTAATCTAGGTTACTATTTTCAGCCAGGTGTTTCTTCACATCTATTGTTTCTTTTCAAGTCAAGTTAATAAGCATTTATTAAATGCTTACTAGGTAACCAGAAACTGAACTAAGTGCCATAGATATAAGGAAAGGGGAAAGATAGTCAGTGCTCTCAATAGAGCACAACCTAATGAGGAAGGAACATGGAAACAACTATGTGCAAACAAGGTATAGATAAGATAAATTAGAATGAATCTGAGATGTAAAGTACTAAGATTAAGGAGGACCTGGAAAAGCTTCTTCTTTTGTCTTTAGATTTAAAGCAAAACAACAACAAAGAAACTACTAGACTGTCTGGTATACCAGGATTAGCCAACATATCTGTAGTTGGATATTTAAAAAAATAGAACAAATTCTTATCAATAGATGCTATCAGTCAGTCAGTCCATAAACATTTATTAAACTCTTACTATCTGCCAAACACTGAGGATATAAAGAAATAAAAAAGTCAGATCCTACTGTCACAGTGTTTACAGTTTAATGAGGGAGACAATATATGAACCACCATGTGTGAACAAGCTACATACAGGATAAATTGGTAACAATCAAATAATGGAAAGGTGCTAGAGTCAGGGGGATCAGGAAATTCTTAACTATGACTTGAAGGAATCCAAGGGAGCTGTGGGATATATGGATGTTGCTTCTGCATCCGAGGTTGGAGTCAGAGAAACAGCTTTTTTTTATTATTTCCACAAAAAGCCAAGTGGAAACCTTAACTAATGCAGTCTGGGGGCTAGGTTGAAATTAAACAAAAGGGAGTTATATTAGAATAAGAAAACACTCTCTCGATAGTGAATAGACTAATCTGGGGAAAATCAGTTCTGAGGTTAACATAAAAAGTGGTATTCCCAAGTAAGGGGTTGCAGAATTGTAAGGAGTGGGCAATGTAATTAGGGGCAGAGACTCATGTGGGGAAATTAGGTGCTTTGGATAGGCTGTAACCTCTATAGTACCCAGCAAATGGGAAACAGGGGAAGGAAATTTGAATGGGGCATAGGGAATAAAAAGGCATGCATTTGTCCCTATGTGCTCCCTCATGCATGCTCATACACATGTGGGACACCCGGCCTTCCCAGATCATTAATAAAGCTTCTTTCTGATTCAACAATGGGTTCATGTAATTCATGATATTGATATAGATAATGGAAGCCATGAAGCTAAGATAAGGAGGAATATTCTGGGCATGGAAGATAAGCAATGAAAATGACAAGGTCTCAATGGAGTGTTTTGTGTGAAGAACAGTGAAGAGATCAGTATCATTGGATCACTGAATATACTCTTGCCCGCAGAGGACAGAATCTGGTAACTTCTTAGAATCTTTTTCAGCTTGATGATTTCATTGAATAATTTATTAAATGAATCCTGTATTCTTAATGTAGTAACTTCATTTTACTTGATTAAAACATCAATATAGAAAAAAACCTAATAATTCCTTGTATTTATGTAACTTTTTATATCCCTTTTCTCCAGTTTTATTATATCACTAATTATAGTAGTTAGCTCAGTGCTTTACATGTACCAGACACTCAATAAATATTGACCTTGACTAGATTTGATTTTGATTAAAAGGCATCTTTGATTTTCACTTATTCATTCAGTGAATATTTATTGAAGACCTATTATATACAAGGTACTATAGGGAAATAAAAAGATGTGTAAGAGAGTTTCTCAAGACCTAATAATCTAGTATGAGAGATTAAAATATACATTAATAATTATGTTGCAAATTAATATGTACCAAGTGCCACAAGAGTGGTATAACCAAATACTGGAGGAGTTTAGGAAAGGAAGAGATAATCCCTTCTTGGGTTGGGGACTTTTCCCTTCTTTTTCTACTTCTGATTTTCTGGGTTTTATCAATGTGCCCCAGTTGCTATCTCACCCTGGAATTTCTGTGAGTATCTTGGGTCTCTTCACCCTGGAATATCCATCTGTTCTCGTGGTCTTCTCACCTTGGAAAATATGTCTGTCATGCCAGCACCCTTCTCCCATTGGTGAGTTCCTCCCAGTGCCTCCCTCTTGGGAAGAGGCCTAGGATGGCTAACCCTTGGTCCTCTATCGTCTCTGCTTCTTAATTCCTGGATACACCTTCCCCATTACCTCATCTTTTGTGTGTTGTCTTTAATTATTAGAATATGAAGTTCTTAAGCTAAGAGGCTATTTTTTTGCTTGTGTGCTTTTTTGTGTGTATTGTGTGTGTTTTGCTTACTTAGGTTATATGTATTTACATGGGTCTGTTTAGATAGAGAAGTAAGAATAGATAGCTCTAGAATTCTTTCCCACCATTCTTCTCCAAAGGGGATTTTTTTCTTTGCTAGGGGGGCAATCAGGCAGTTGGGGCCACTTTGCTTTTCTCAGAGAAATGGTACCAGGGTATAATTATATGTATCTGCTCCCTTAAATATTCTTAGTCTAAGAGAAATAATTTTTGAGGTTCAAGCTGACTTTTGAAAGCTATCCTTTAACAGGGAAGTTGTGTTTTTGTTTTCAGTTGTTCAATCATGTACAACTCTTCATGGTCCCATGGGCCATAGCACGCCAGGCACTTCTATCCTTCTCTATCTCCCAAAGTCTGTCCAAACTGATGATTCCATTACACTATCTAACCATCTCATCTACTGCCATTCCCTTCTCCTTTTGCTTTTAATCTTTCCAAACATCAAGGTCTTTTCCAATGAGTCCTGTCTTCTTACTATGTGGTCAAAGTATTTAAGCTTCAGCTTTAGTATTTGTCCTTCCAATGAACAATCTAAATTAATTTCTTTAAATATTGAGTGATTTGATCACATTGTTCTCCAAGGGACTCTCAAAAGATTTCTGTAGCACCACAGTTTGAAAGCCTTGATTCTGTGGTGCTCAACTTTCCTTACAATTCAAGTCTCACAGCCATACATTACTACTGGAAAAAAAAAACATAGCTTTGACTATATGGACCTTTGTTGGCAAGATGATGTCTCTACTTTTTAGTATGCTGTCCAGATTTTCTGTAACTTTTCTTCCAAGGGGCAAGAATCTTTTAATTTCATGACTGCAGTCTCCATCTGAAGTAATCTTTGAGTCCAAGAATATAAAATATTTCTTCTTCCTCTATTTGCCAGGAATTGATGGGACCAGTTGCCATGATCTTATTTTTTTCTAACATTAAACTTCAAGCCAGCTTTAACACTCTTCCCTTTCACCCTTACCAAGAGGCTTCTTAATTCTTTCTTTACTTTCTGCCATGAGTGGTATCATCTGCATATCTGAGATTGTTGATTTTTCTCCTAGGAATCTTAATTCCAGCTTTCAATTTGTCCAGCGTGAATTTCACATGATGTACTCTGCACATAAGTTAAATAAAGAAGGTGACAATATACAGCCTCATCATAATCCTTTCCCAATTTTAAGCCAATCAATTGCTCCATGTTCAGTTCTAACTGTTGCTTCTTGATCCACATACGGGTTCCTCAGGAGACAAGGAAGTTGATTTAGTACTCACATTTCTTTAAGGACTTGCCACATTTTGCTGTGATCCACATAGTCAGAGGCTAATATAGTCAATGAAGCAGAAGTATATATATTTATATTTCTGGAACTCCCTTGCTTTCTCCATAGTTCAATCAATGTTGGTAATTTGGTGGCTAGTATCACTTCCTCTTCAAAAAGCAGCCTGCACTTCTGGTAATTCTCAGTTCACGTATTGCTGAAGCCTAGCTTGCAGTATCTTAAGCATAACCTTGCTGACATGTGAAATGAGAGCAATCATTTGATAATTTATACATTCTTTGGCATTCTTTAGGATTGAGATGTGAACAATCTTTTCCTATTCAGTGACAACTGTTGAATTTTCCAAATTTGCTGACATGTTGAGTGCCATATTTTAACAGCATTATCTTTTAGGATTTTACATAGCTTTGGCTGGGATGCTGTTACCTCCACTAGCCTTAATGTTAGCAATGCTTCCTGAAGCATGCTTGACTTCATTCTCTAGGATGTATGGCTCTAGGTCAGTAATCAGATGATTGTGGCTATCTGGTTATCAGTGATGTTGAGATCTCTCTCATACAGTTCTTCTGTATGTTATTGCCAAGTTTTCTTAATCTCTTCTACTTCTCTTAAGTCCCTACATTTTTGTCTTTTATCATGCCCATTTTTGTATGAAACATTCCATTTATAGCTCTATTTTTTTTGAAGATTATCTCTTGTGTTTCCCATTTTATTGTTTTATTTCTTTGCATTGCTCATTTAAGAAAACCTTCTAATCTCTCCTTGCTATCTCTGGAATTCTGCATTCAGTTAGGTGTATTTTTCTTTCTTGTTTACTTTTTGATTTCCTTCTTTCCTCTTCAGATAGTAATTTTGCTTTCTCACTTTTCTATTTCTTTGGCATTTTTTTCTGCTTTCTATACAATGTTATGAACCTCTGTCCATGGTTCTTCAGGCACTCTATCTACCCTGATCGAATCCCTTAAATCAATTCACCACCTCCACTTCATATTCATAAGGGGTGTTATGTTTAGGTCATAACTATATGATCTGATGGTTTTCCTTGTGCAATAAGAAGCTCATGATCTGAGTCACAGTCAGCTCCAAGTCTTGTTTTAACTGACTGTATAGTGTCACCACCTTTAGTTGCAAAGTATATAGTCAATTTGATTTTGATAATTGTCCATTTGGTGCATCTGTAGAGTTACCTTTTGGGTTGTTGAAAAAGAGTCTTTGTTATGGACAGTGAGTTATCTTGACAAAACTTTATTACTCTTTGCTCTGCTTCATTTTATATTATTTGCACCTTATTCCAATTATTTTAACATTCCATTTCCCTATGATGAATGTGACATCTTTTTTTTTGGTGTTGTTTCTAGAAGTCGCAAGTCTTCATACATCTGATCAACTTTGGCCTCTTTGACATCAGTGAATGGAGCATAGACTTGTATTATTGTGATGTTGAATGGTTTGTCTTGGATTCAAACACATATCATTCTGTCATTTTTGAGGTTATACTCCAGTACAGCTCTTCTCACCCTTTTATTATCTATGAGGGCTACTCCACTTCTTCTAGGGGATTCTTGCACACAGTAGTATGTTTAATGATCACCTGAATAAAATTTACACATTCCCATCCATTTAAGTTCATGGATATCCAAGATATTGATGTTTAAACTTTCCATGTCCTGTTTGGCCACATCCAGTTCACCTTGGTTCATAAATTTTACATTCCATGTTCCTATGCAATATTGATCTTTGCAGCATTGGACTTTTTTTAGTCACTAGACACATTCACAGCTGAGCTTCTTTTCAGCTTTGGCTCAGATGCTTCATTCTTTCTGGAGCTAATTATAATTGTCCTTTGTTCTTCCCCAGTAATGTGTTGGACTACTTCTGACCTGAGGGACTTATCTTCCAATGTCATATCTTTTATCATTTTAATACTATCTATAGGGTTTTCTTAGAGAAAAAAAATACTGGAATGATTTATTATTTTCTTCTCTATTGTATCACATTTCATCTGAACTCTCCACTATGATCTGTCCATCTTGGGTAACCTTCTGTGGCATAGCTCATAGTTTCACTGAGCTACACAAGCCCTTCCATCACAACAAGGCAGTGATCCAGGAAGGGTCAGGGCAGGGAAAGTAGTATCTCAAGCTATATGTCCAAGGCTTGACTTCCCACCAAATGCCAATTCCATAATGAACACATAGAAAATAGTAAATAGATCCATTTATCCCTGTCAATAACAAAATGGAAATTTTAGAGGCTATACATATGAGAATTTACCCAACAATACAGTGTGAATGAGTTCTCTCATTAGAAATAAAATAACTCAACTAAACCAAGAAAGATTCTCAGCTCTCATCAAAAGGGAAATTCCTTAAAGTTTCTATTCAGTAAGCTGGGATGGGGGCATAACAGTGCTGGCTTCTCTATATTTTGGCTTCTTTCAAGAGAGGGAGAGTCTTGTTTCACCTTCAGGGACCTGGAGAGATTTTGGAACCAAGTGTCTTTTCCTTTGAAGCTGAAAGTCAGGAAATTAAGAAGTCTCTTCTCTCAAGAAGATCTCACCAACTCCACTCATCATAAAGACCTGGTTCAATCTCCACCAATAAGGAGAGCCCTAAGCAAATAGATTTCAAGGCTTGTGCTGCATTTGCATTTGTATTCTTAGCTTAGCACAATGCCTGGCACATGGTAAGTTTTTAGCTTAATAAATATTTGTTGCCTTGTCTTTCCTTCAGAAATATTAAATTAGTATGCTCAACTGTCTAGCCTCTGAAAAGAATGGTATACAGAAATGAATGGCTTATCTATAGTGCCTAGTAGAAATCAGCAAGGTGATTAACCAGCTCTAGCTCTTTATCTTACTGCTTTGCAGTGCCATTGAACAAAGAATAGTGTGTACATGATAATGTGAACCTTAGGACATTTTTTCATTTATTTTCTTCTCCATAGGAAAAAATATATAATAAACATAAATATATATGTGTATATATATACAATATATATTATACACATATAATATATGTAAAAGTGTTGTGTGTGTATTAGATATTTCACATGGCCCTCTTTCATCCCATCAAAGTATAAGGAACAAGTGAATATTCATTAGCCATGTTAATGAGTAAATGGATGGCTTTCTGGATATACTATGTTGTATTTCATTAGATGGAAACATTAAAACACATTAATGCATTACTTAGTGTGGCATAAGCCTGTTAGCATACAAAAGTCCATTAAGAAGATAAAACTTGTAGTAATGTCTCAAAGGTGAAATTATAAAGTTTTTTGCAAGAGTATTTTTTTATTTAAATTTCCGTCTATAGCTTATATAGCAATTTTAAAAACACCTCATAATTAAAATCTTTAGTAAAATAAATATCCTCTTCCTGTTCCTATTATTCTTTTGGATAACTGATTTCAATTTCATTTTTATTTTTTTACATTGACCTAGTGTACTTCCAGCATGTTATTTCATAGAACTTTTCTTGGTATACAGTGTTTACTTAATGCTTATTGATTGATTGATTGAACCAGGGAAAAGTGTAGAGTGATACTATTATGGGGTGGGGAGCATGCTATAAATTCAAGTAGCATCATCCCTAGCTCCTAAGACTTTACTTCAGTGTTTCTACCTCCTGTTGATATCAGCAACAGACACAAGATGAGAAAGGTTTCAACAAAGCTGACCTTTATGACTGCAGAAAGTATTTTAAGATTGCAGCATTTTCTAAGGAAAAGTAACATTATATTAAAAGGTTAGCCATGGCTGGAGGGCAAATAAACATTTTTTCTCAGTGGTCTGTGGAAGTGACCTTTAAGTTTTGAACTTTTCCTGGTAGGAAAAGAATCATAGATCAATAAATCAACTAATCAATAAATATTAATCACCTACTATGTGCCCAGCACTGTGGTAGACACTAAAATAGAAGGACTGTGAGATAAAGAAGCTAGTTCTATGTGGAGTCCAGCTTCCACAGATACTGCCATATTAGGAATTTGCTAAGGAATGCAATGTTAGCAGATAAGCACATCCTGTCTTGCAAGAATGGTAGTTAGGGCCTCCTAGTTCAAGGAAGTTAGAAAGAATGAAACGTGCAATATAGCTTGAACTCAAGGGTGCATGTCCTGCTCACCGAGTCTTAACTACTGACCATGCTTAACTAAATTCATGAATATTAACTTCTCCGCCCGGGGGGAGCAATAGCACAAAACTAGGCACAATCCATATGTAAGGGAAGGGAGAAATATATCAAAGAGATATGTAGTGGGAGTGTCAGGAAGTTTGTAACCCAGAAAACTTGGGACCAATTCTAGCTCTGAAAGGAGGGAAAAGAGGAACTAACTGCATAAAAGGCTTGTTCTGGCTTCTGGATGTGTGTGTGTGTGTGTGTGTGTGTGTGTGTGTGTGTGTGTGTGTGTGT
>NW_020954590.1:83883638-84026935 GCF_900497805.2 Vombatus ursinus
TGTGTGTGTGTGTGTGTGTGTGTGTGTGTGTGTGTGTGTGTGTGTGTCCCTGCAGGGTACCATATACTCACTTCTTTCAAGAACCATAAATAAATGCTTCCTTCTCTCACTTCAGTTAAGTTTCATTTCTTAAGGGAGAGCAGAACTCCACATGGTATGCTACTAGATGAGTAGTGAACTGTGGCAGCATGCTTGGGCTAACCCCCTAACCCTACCAACAAGTGACTGAACCTCATTTCCCACAAGACCCATAAAATGATAGACTAGGAACTCAGCTTAATGGTTTATCATAACAAAAACTTGTTCAATTCAGTTTGTGCTATCTCCAGGAGATAAAGAAAAAGGAAAATGCTTGGCAAAAGTAATCTAACCTTAACACTGAATCAACTAACTGGCTCAGCTTCCCCACTTTCACTCCTAATTTCTCTTCTTTCAAATGGTGAGTTTCTCTTCCCCATCTCTGAAATTCATTTTAGAAGTACCCATACAAGCCATGCTCATTTCTAATCAGCTAGACTATTTTTCTACCTTCTCCCTTTTCTTTCCTCCTGCTTTCAGGTTCCTATCATGTGTTGGTTTTTCCCATTAGATGCAAACTCTTTGAAGGTTTAATTTTTGCTTCTGCCATTTAGTACAGTACTTTGTAGATGGTAAATACTTACTTGATAAATACTTAATATAATCTAAGAACAGAATAACAAACTCAAAAGAATCAGCTCTACAGAGAGGGGATTTCATAGAAACTTAAAATGTTTGAACTACTTATCTGAGACCTTAGAGAACATCTAACCCAATCCCTTTATTTTATAGCTAAGAAAACTGGGATACTGGTTTTTCTTTTTTTTTATTAATTTATTTTGATTTATCAATAATCACTTCCATATGCTTTTGAGTTTTAAATTTTTCTCCCCCTTCCTCCCCACCACCCTCCCAAAGACGGTACACAATCTGATATAGACTATACATTTACATTCATATTAAACATATTTTCACATTAGTGATGTTGTAAGTAGAAATTAAAACCAATAGGAGGAACCATCAGAAAGAGGAAACAAAACTCAACAGAAGAGAAAAAAATAGTAATTCAACTTCCATAGCTCTTCCTTTGGGTGTGGATAGCATTTTCCATCACAAGGCCTCTGGAGATGTCTTAGATCCTTACATTGCCAGGAAGGGTTAAGTTCATCAATAATAATCATCACACAACATGGCCGTTATTGTGTACAATGTTCTCTTGATTCTGCTCACTTCACTCAGCATCAGACCATACGAGTCTTTCCAGGTTTTTCTGAAGTCAGCCTATTCATCATTTCTTATAGCACTATAGTATTCCATCACATTCATATACCACAACTTGCTCAGCCATTCCCCAGTTGATGGGCATCCTCTCAATTTCCAATTCTTTGCCACCACAAAAAGAGCTGCTATGAATATTTTTGTACATGTAAGTCCTTTTCCCATTTGTATGATCTCTTTGGGATATAGCCTTAGAAGTGCCATTGCTGGCTCAAAGGGTATGCACATTTTTATAGCCCTTTGGGCATAGTTACAAATTGCTCTCAAAAATGGTTGGATCATTTCACAACTCCACCAACAATGCCTTAGTGCTCCAATTTTCCCACATCTTCTCCAACATTTATCATTTTCCTGTTTGGTCATGTTGGCCATTCTGATAGGTGTGATGTGGTACCTCAGAGTTGTTTTAATTTGCATTTCTCTAATCAATAGTGATTTAGAGCATTTTTTCATATGACTATAGATGGCTTTAATTTCTTCATCTGAGAACTGTCTGTTCATATCTTTTGACCACTTATCAATTGGGGAATGGCTTGTATTCTTATAAATTTGACTTAATTCTCTATATATTTTAGAAATGAGGCCCTTATCAGAGAGACTGGTTGTAAAAATTCTTTCCCAATTTTCTACCTTCCTCCTATTCTTAGTTGCATTGGCTTTGTTTGTGCAAAAACTTTTCAATTTAATGTAATCAAAATTATCTATTTTGCTTTTCATAATGTTCTCTATCTCCTGTTTGGTCATGACATCTTCTGTTCTCCATAGATCTGACAGGTAAACTATTCCTTGCTCTCTCAGTTTGCTTATAGTATCAGCCCTTATATCTAAATCATGTACCCATTTTGACTTTATTTTGGTATATGATGTGAGATTTTGGTTTATGCCTAGTTTCTGCCATACTCTTTTCCAGTTTTCCCAGCAGTTTTTTTTCAGAGTGGGTTCTTATCCCAGAAGCTGGGGTCTTTGGGTTTATCAAATAATATATTACTATAGTCATTGACTACTGAGTCTTGCATACTTAACCTATTCCACTGATCCACCACTCTATTTCTTAGCCAGTACCAAGCAGTTTTGATGGTTGCTGCTTTATAACCCAATTTAAGATCTGGAATGGCTAGGCCACCTTCCCCTGCATTTCTTTTCATTAGTTCTCTTGATATTCTGGACCTTTTGTTCTTCCAAATGAATCTTTTTATTATTTGGGAGTCTGGTTTTTCAAGGGATTTGCCCAAGATGACACAGTTACTGTAGGTGCTTAATAAATCCTTGTTGGGCTGCATTGAATTTCACATAGAGAAACCAGAATTTCTTTTGTGCCAAGGCCTCCTGGAGACAGTAGAAACTAAGTTGGACACTTTCCAATGATGCTAGATCACTAAGGAATAGATTAAAGTGTTGCCATCGTAGTCAGCCATGATTATGAATTACACTAACTCAAAAGGTCCAAAAATTAAAGGGCTTGCAGTCACTACCCTGCTCTATAGACTTGCCTTTGAACACATTAATGCACCCTTCCCTTTAAACAATATGATCTTTCAACTAGAAAAATGATTCTTTTTGTGGGTTTTTTTTCAGAATCATGCTAATGGGTGTTGAGATACTAGAGGACTCACTTCAACAGTTGTACAAGAGAGAAAGAATGATTATTTCCTCATATTTGTGTTTCGCCATGAATTCTCAAAAAATATTTCTGAGAAGTCAACACCAGAAGCATTGAGAAGGTTCTATTGCTGAGTCATTTAGGGAAGAAAACCTTTGTAGTTTTTCAGAATGTTAAAGCCGCAATTCTGGCACTCTAGACTTTATACAAAGTCTGGCCTGAGGCCCTTAATTATAGTCAGGCAATGATTTAGGTAAAATTCCAGCTTAAAAGCCAACTCCTACATGAGATTTTTCTTGATTTCCTTCCCTGTTATGCCAGTGCTCCCTCCCTATTACTTTGTATTTATTCATATACATGCAATAGAATATAAGTTCTTGAGGTTAGAAATGGTATCCCTTTTGTCTTTCTACCCCCAGCACCTAACACAATATCTAGCACATATTAGACACTTTGTAAATACTTGTTGGCATGTGGATTGGTTGTAAAATTAGTAAAGCTTTGACACAGAGAGAATATCATCCAAAATATTTTGTCTTTTGATCTTTAGATAAGTGAGAATGGAAATGGTAAGTCTGGAAAGGGTACAATGGATAATTAGGCAATGCTATTTTTTAAAATCACAGATGACATTTTAACTGAAAATCTAGTAAGCATTGTTTTTGGATCTGCTTTAAGGCATCATTAGCACATTAGACCCAGTTTCCCTGGTAACTCTTAACACTATAATATGCAGAGCTGTGACTGATCTGCTTAGGTAGAGAGAGTTCTCCAACCTATCTTGTCTTAGTTTTTCTTTTTTTTTCTGACACATATTGCAGTATATTTAGTAGGTACTGAGAAACTACTCAGAGGAAATGACTGGAGGTTATTAGACTGTAGCAATAGTCTAGTGAAGAGACAAGGTTAAATAAGGTTCCTCTCCAAATAAATTCAACTACTCAAATAGATGAGTGATCTCTTGTCCATGTCCTCGCATAAGTTTGTCAGAGAGGGTCCACCCAACATACTGTTTCCATGCTCACTTTCTCCTGATATCTTGAGGTTACTCATAGAGCACACAATTGTCTGCTGGTTATCCCTTGCTCTCATCATATGAACAGCCCACAATCTTTTTCAATCATATGTCCCCTGATGAAATCACTTTGGTTCTTTTTTGCAGTTCCTTGCAATATATTATAGTTTACTTACAGTTACCATGTGCTTCTTCATAACACAGGCAGTGATAGCCATTTTAAATTTTTCAGAGACAATAGTGTTCTATGACCCATAGTCATAGAAAAACACTGGTAGATGATTAGTATGAAAATCATGTACCTTTGTTTCAGGGAGAAGTTTCGGCTCGTTAAAGGAACTGTACATTTCTTGAAGGCAATTGTTCTTTACCCTTTGAATTATAAGCCTAGTGTCTTATCTCTTTGAACTCATTGTTCAATATATACTGATGGGTAAGTTTTGTAAGTTTGTTTTGTTCACAAGTTTCTTGAATTATGGAAATGTAAAAATAGAATGTTAGAGTGGGAAAGGATATCAATGACCATCCAATTTATACCTGAAAAGAATTTCCCTTATGATCTATTTGATGAGTAAACTCTTACCCACCTTCCCCTTCCCCAAAACAATATTTCAGGTAAGTCTGCCTTTCAATAACTGGTATAGTTCTGGAATTGTTACAGCAGAGGTTTTCTGATAGAATTAGGAGCTCTTTGAACTATTTTAAGAGGTCTACCTCTATAAAGAATATCTTCCCCAGAAATAGTCCTACAAAATAAATCCAGATTGTTGATTAAGAGTTTTTTGGTCACTTTCCATGGAAAAGTAGATGCTTCTGAAGAATTGTATTGAGTGACCTATATGATGAGTTTATAGAGGCAAGTCCTGGAGACTTCCACCATCAAAGCTTCTAGTGCCTGGGATACAACAGAATTTAGATCTGTGGTGATTTTCAGTTGGGGACAAAGTATCTGCTATTTTTCTTCCATTCTTCTAAATGTGTGTGGTCATAAACAATGAGCAAAAGACTCTAGCTTTGCATATCCCATGACAGCAGCAAATGTATGTAGATGTCTTTTTTTGAGAGACTCTTCTTGTAGGGGTAAGCCATTGATGCTGCAGGGACAGCTGGTGTTTTGTGGCTAGCAGTGTAAGGTAAGGAAAGCATCAGTATAAAACTCATATGTTTATCTAGCACAGACTCAGAAGTCAATAGCTAATTAATAAGGAGCTATATGGTGCTGTGGCTAGAGACTTGGACCTGGAATCAGGAAGACTTAAGTTCAAATGCAGCCTCAAACAATTATTATCTGAAATAATAATAATAATATTTGTCCATTTGTTTGTTTGTTTATTTGTTTACTGTTTTAAGGTTTGCTTTAAAGTCTCTATAAATTTCTTTTGATCCTTATAGAAACTCTGGGAGGTAGGAACTATTTTTATCTCCATTTGACAGATGAAGAAAATAAAGCAAACAGTTAATAAGTATCTGGAGTTGAATTTGAACTCAAGTTTTTCTGATTCCAGGTTTAGCACTCTATCCATTGTACTACCTAGCTACCTCTGACTTTATGTGTGACTATAGTTAAGGCTCTTAATTGCTTTCTGTCTCAGTTCTCTCATCTGTAAAATTGGGATAAAAATGACACTTACCTCCCAGGGCTGTTGTGAGGATGAAAAGAACTAATATAAAGCATTTTACAAACCTAAAAGTGCTACAAATATGTTAGCTATTATTAACTTACATACATGAATGTATACTAATCCTAACAAGTCAAATGCCATAGAATGCTATTTTCTAGAAGGGGATTAGTTCATCAGTGATTATCTTGTATGAATAAATAAAAGGAGGGTAGATATTGAGGGACTCCAGGAAGGCATATATTGCCTTGCTTTTAAAATAAATGTATCATGGCTATAATGTGACTTATTTTAGGGTGAGCAAGCCTTAATATTGCTGATATGGCAGTCACAAAATTAAGTTTGGATTTCCTCTTTCTTTTTTTTTTTACTTGAGTATGTATAGTATCAGAACAACAAAGATTTCTTGAAGTCTTTCCCCATGCTCATGATCAATAATCAAGATGTCAGTGAGATATGGAACAAATCTAGAACCCAAGCAAGATGTCCAAGAAACACTGAGTAATTCCAGGGATTACAAACATTCATAAGGTATTTAACTCATGATAGCCACTGATGATTGTTGACTGTTAGATTTTCTTCAGTAATATGATTTATGACCAGCTGTTGAAAAGATTGAGCATAGCAAGGATTCGATTGACTACAAGCTCTTGATATAGGTGCTATATAAGTTCCTTTGCTATTTTACACATTTATAGAATGTCCAAATTGGCTTTGTGGTATAGCGGAGAGGTTGGCTTCAAAGCTAGGAATGGGTTCAAGTCTCACCTCTGACATATATACTATGTAACCTTTGTCAAATCATTCTTTCTCCATGCCTGAGGCAGCACCAAGTCCTAGTCAATTTTTTATGGAAAAGAATAATAGATTACCCTTAGAGACTCCACTCAATGCCATTTCATCTGCAAGCAAGACATTAGTGTTATCCTTTATAGCCTGAGCAGGTGTTATTATATTTGAACAAATCTGCAAATATTGTGACTCATACATTGTCCATGTTGTACTTATGCTTTTGACAAGATCTGTCTTCTTGTATATTATAGACAACTTTGATATTAGAAACTGATTTTTAAAATTTCTATGGCATACAATGATGTAGTCTCATTCACTTGTGACCTTACACGTGAAACATGATGCATGCCAAATTTGGTTCGATTAAGAGATGTCACTGGAGAGTTTCTTACACAAAACAATATGCCATTGAAGATAGCCCCCAGATTTCAATATTGAGCCAAATGTGCACTTTACAGTCTAAAGAGCAGTTCCCTCACAAAATTGTTGATTGCAAGTGAGAAACAAATCTGATCTCTGAAATAATGAAAAGTTCTCTTTCAATAATTTCACAAAACATCAAATTATTAATTTTGGTAACTTAAGTACTGAGAGATCATGTTATTTTATGTATTTGTGCTCCATGGACTCTCAAGGAGTGTAATATACTTAAGTATCATATTCCTTTATCTCATTGGCTTAAAGATAGAAGCATGATTTACATCCAAATCCAAGACCTTGGATTGGCTGATATCAAAGTCACCATTATTTCCCAAAATGATATAGCTTTTGCTCAGGTTCTAGAGTATTAGTTATACACAGTTTATCAGAGGTACTGAAGAAGTATATTGTGTGTGTGTATACATATGCATATATGATGATCTCAGAAGGTTAAAAAAACTAAAATTAAAGACTAGGAAAGGCTTCTTGTAGAAAGTAAGACTTTTAATTGAAACTTGAAGGAAGTCAAGAAAGTCAAAAGTCAAAGATGGTGACTTTTGGAGATGTTTAGGCATGGGGGACAGTCAGTGAAAATACTTGGAGTTAAGATATAAGTGAATAAGTCATTTTGACTATCATAAATACCCTAATTAACTATAAAGGTCATATGAAGAAAGATGCTATCTGCATCCAGAGAAAGAACAGAATATATAGAATAATTTTACATATAATATATGTATATATGTGTACATACATATATGCATATGTGTGCATACACACACATGCATAACTATTTGTGTCTAATGGAAGCCATCTGTGGGGGAGGGGAAGAAAAAAAAGAAAAAAAATTTGCATGATAATTTTATTATATATTTAAACAGAATAGCAAGCTGTAAATAATAAATTTACAGTTTCATGTACAATCGTCTTTTTTATTATACTATGTTATGGGATTGTTTGTTTTATTTCATAAATTAAAGATAAAATAAACTTTAAAAAAGATATGTTGTATCTCATGTGAGGAACAGCAAGGAGGCCGTTGTCACTAGATGATGGAGTATGTGGAGGAGAGTAAAATGTAAGAAGACCAGAAAGGTACAAACAAGCCAGGTTGTGAAGAGCTCTAAAATCTAAACAGAAGATTTTATATTTGATCATTAAGGTTATAGGCAGCCACTGGAATTTACTTAATAGGGGTGTGACATGATCATATTTATGCTTTAGCAAGATTAGTTTGTTAGCTGAGTGGGAGATGAACTGGAGTTCTTACGATAGTCCAAATGTGATTTGATGAGGGCAGTGTGGTGGCAGTATCAGAATAGAGAAGAAGGCAAATATGAAATAGGTTTCACGGATTTGGAAACTAATTGGATATGGAGGGTGTGTGTGTGTGTGTGTATGAGAGAAAGAGAGAGAGAGAGAGAGAGAGAGAGAGAGACATGATACTAGATGGGTGGGGAACCTGTGGCCTAGAGGCTACATGTAGCCCTCTAGGTCTTCAAGTGCGGCACTTTGACTGAATCTAAGCTTCACAGAACAAATGTTCTTAATAAAAGGACTCTAGGATCACATCTAGGTTCTGAGCCAAGAAGAAAAGGCATAAATTATCAAGGGGCTCAAAGAAAGTATAACTGCATCACAATTCCTTCTTCCCTAAGGCAAAAAAAAATAACTTTTCTTTTTGAAAAATTTCCTCCTTTACCCTTGGATTTCCCAGATTACCACTCTTTTTCTTTCATCAGGATGTAACTTCGAAGCAGGTTTATTATGCTGGAAGATTTTCTTTAACAATAGGTCTTAAACTATCATACAGAACACTGTATTTCCCCCCTTTTACTTCTTTCCATTGATCCACTTGTCCAAATCATTTATCTGGCAGGGCACCATCTTCAAACTGCCCTTCAAAAGGAATCAGTGAAGCTTGAAGTTTGTCTGTGCATACTATCATCTAGGAGATAATTTACTGATTTGTAGACTTCTGGAGACATCAATGAGGTATTAGAGCCACAAAAGGATGATATCTTAAGATCAGCTAAGTCCAAGGTACTTTGTGTCTTCCATCATATTCTGCTTCCATCCCCCTTTATTGATGGCAGTGAGAGTATAGTGTTTTACACAGAGGATTTCCTAGGAGGAAATTTTTCTATTTTTCAGTCCAAAATGTAAAAACAGTTGCAGTGAATATAAACCTTTATGGAATTTGTTTTATAGAGAATAGTCTTTGGGTATTTCTACTTTAGTAAAGTGACGGAAAGTAATATATTGAAAAATACAATCCTAGTGTGTGATTGGTGCCTTCTACACACTGTGATCACCCCGGTGCAGAACTCCTCTCACCTCACCCCTGCATTTTTGCAATAGTCTGCTAGTTGGTCTACCTGTCACAAGTCTCTCCCTACTTCAGTCCATATTCAGCTGTCAAATTAATCTTCCTCCTCTGACCGTTTCACCCCCACCCCTATTCAATAAACTCCAATGGCTTCCTATAACCTCTAGGATAAAATATAAAATCTTCTGTTTGTCATTCAAGGCCATTCATAACCTGGCTTCTCCCTAACTTTCTAATCTTCTTATACCTTACTGTATTTCCCAGGTATTCTGAATCCAGTGCCACTAGATTTCTTTCTCTTCCTTGTACAAGACACTCCATCTTCCAACTCCATACATTTTCCCTGGTTTTCCCAAATTCTTGTCTTTACCAGATTGTCAAAAGGGTCTGACACACAAAATATTAAGAACCCCTATCTTAGAGGGATTTCTTCTACACATATACTGGACAACACAGTATAACAGAATCCAGTAACAAAGGACAATAGGGGCCATATGGTCCAACCTGTGTTTGAACAGTTATCACTCTTAAAACATCCTTGACAAGTGTTCATTTAATCCTTTTTTGATGATCCTACCACTTACCACTTACTGGAGAGGCAAGTAAGTCTAGATGAACCAACACAGTAGCCATAGAGAAAGGTGAGAAGCAACATTTGGCAGACAGAACAAGCCACCATCACCTTGAACACCATCTTCCCTTAAATCCTAATGAGGATAGCCCTGAACCCTAAACCCCAAAACCTTAGGAATAGCAGTGTTATCCAAACCACCAGGGCTACTTCTAGTCCAGCTTTTGTAGCCATAATTTAGGGACGAAATCACTGTGGGCCCACCTTCCTTATCACCACCAGTAACAACTGCTGACCAATTGCCACCAACAGGCAGAAAAACACAAGAACCCCAGGAAGGACAGTACCCCTCATAGTCACCATCTGGGGAGGAAACTCATGTGGATAAAGGGCCAGCTATTTTAACCAACTGCCAACCAATTGACATTCACAGGGTATGTGCACCAACATAGATGAAGCAATGGGACACCGTGAGGGAGACATAAAAGGCAGCATGTGTCAAGCAAGTCAAACTACCACCATCTTGACACTATCTCCCCTTAAAGCATGGTGGAGGTAGAATTTTAAACTCAAGAGCCTTTGGAATAGCAGTGCTTCAAGCTTAGTGTTCCGCAGCCACCATCTTTGGAAGCAGACTCTATGGAGATGTAGCCTGGCATGCTACAGCCACATCTATTACAGACCTGGAAAGTTCTTGTCCCCAAAGTCCTTTGCACTCTCAAAATGATATGATTTTATCAGAGGCAATAATATTAAAGAAGGGGCATTACCATCTGTTTTGCTGTTATGTCCTAAGGACTTTTCCATCTGACTTGCAACTAAAGCCTTCCATAAGTGTTGCCAAATTAAAAATGTGAGCTTCTTGAGACTGTTTTTTTCTATTTGTATTCCTCGAACTCATCACAGTGCTTTGCACATGGTAAGTATTGAATAAATGCTTCATTCATTCATTCAAAATTCTCCTGCATGAGGCAGTCCATTCCAATTTGGGGTAGCTTTAATTGTCAACAAGTTTTTCCTTACATGAGCTGATTTTCAGTCAAGTCTGAAACATTTTGCTTGAGCGTCTCTGGATTAGTGAAGAGAATGATGACTAGATACAACATACGTCATTGAGAGGTGAAGATGAGATGATAACTTTTGAGAAGAAAGAGAGGCTCTATTCCTCTTACAAGAAGGAACATAAATAATTCCAGGTTGTCTTTGAGAACTACTCCAAGAAGAGGAGAGAATTTTTAAAAAATAGATTTTGGAAGTAGCATATACATGCATGCATACATATATATATACACATATATATACATATATATATACATATGTATATATGAAAAAAGCTCTTTCAGCTTTTCTCCCTAAATACTTGTGAGAATTATCTATTAGATGAAATTGGACACTCTGTCTTTGTTAGCAAAATCTCAGGTTGTTCTCATTTAAAGAGCCCATTCCACTATTGATAGGGAAGTATTTATAGCCAAAGAAGAGAAAACATGACAAATCTTAAATGAACAAATTGGATTACAAAACTTTTGCACAAACAAAACCAATGCATCTAAAAGTAAAAAGAAAATGGATAACTGTAGGGCAAGGGGGAGGAATTTTACAGTAAGTTTCTCTGATAAAAGGTCTACTTTCTATAATACATAGGGAACTGATTCGGGTTTGTAAGATCAAGAGCCATTGCCTAATTAACATATCATCAAAGGACATAAATCATTTTTAGAGGAGGAAATTTTTGGTTGTTGTTTGTCCTCCATTCTCAAAGAGGACAAATGACATCACGAAGGTGATGTCATGATTTGCAAGTGAACTGAATTTAAATGAGGCAAGGCTGTGCAAAGTCACCAGCCTCCCTCTCTCCTCTGGAGCCATCTGGGTCCAGTGGCAAGATATAGATCAGGATGGCTGGAAATGGCCCCAGATGCAGTGGGAGACCTTGACCTTTTTAAGCTAAGGTCTTTCCCAGGTCTCAGTTTGTCTGAGTCAATACTCATTCAGTGATTAAGTCTAGGCAAGAAATAACCAGAGAAAGAAATATGTTATCCAAAGTCATATGAAAAAAGGTGCTCCAAATAACTAATAATTAGAGAATTGCAAATTAAACCAGTTCTGAGATTACATCTCACACTATTCAGCCTGGCAAAACTGACAAAAAATAAAAGGAAAATAACAAATGCTGGAAGGACTCTTGGGGGAAAAAGACATATTAATGAACTGTTGTGTGGCTGTAAATTGTTTAGCCAAAGCATTTGAAATTGGTTCCCAAAGTTCCTAAACTATGTATATCCTTTGTATATCCAGTTATAACACTACAAAATCTAACCCCCAAAGAGACCAAAGAAAGAAATAAAAGACCCACCACATGAACAAAAAGTTCATTTCCAGCAGCTCTTTTTGTAGTGGAAAAGAATTGAAACTAAAACAGTGCCCATCAGTTGAAGAATGGCTAAACAAATTATGGTACATGAATATAATGGAATACTATAGTATTCTAAAGAATGATGAAGGAGATGTTTTCAGAGAACCCTGAGACTTGGATAAACTTATACAGAGGGAAATAAGCAATACCAGGAGGATAATTCATGAAAATAAGGCAGCTAGCAGTGGATAGAATGCTGGACCTAGAGTCAAGAACAATTGGTTTCAGATCTGGTCTCAGAAACTTACTAGCTATGCTATCCTGAGTATCACTTAACCACTGCCTGCCTCAGCTTCCTCATCTATAAAATAGGCATAATAATAGCACTTATCTCCAAGAGTTTTTGGAAGGATAAAATTAGATGATATTTGTAAAGCACTTTGCAAACCTTAAAGTGTTACATGAATGATAACTATTATTGTTACTGTTGTTCCAGTTATAACCATGTTGTAAAGACAATTTTGAAAAATTTAAGAACTTTAATCAATAGAATTGTCAGCCAATATTTCAGTGGTTGATCTACTATTCTACTGTTTGTGACAATATATCCCTTCTGACAGGGAGAGATAGACTCAAGATGTAGATTGAGAAATCTATCTATATCTATAGATAGCTTTAGATCTATCTCTATCATTATCTATATCTATCTACATGACATGGTCAAATGGAGAATTAATTTTCTTGACTGAGCGTATTTGTAACAGGAGTTGTTTTTTCCCCATATGAGGGATGATGTTTGGAGCAGAGAAAATAGATTTTTGTTAATCAAATAACTAAATTTTAATTTAAAAAATAAAGAGCCAATTAACTCTCATGTATTTTCTGATATAATCTATTATGTAGAAATCTGATTTTTCTTTCATATTTGTTTGCACTCAGTTTACTCACTATTAACTATTTGTGATGATCTTTTCTGTAACTAGTAGTTAACGAGAAGAGACCATGCTGGTAGGTATAAATTTGAGATTCTCTTCCCCCTTACAAGAAAGTGACCAAGAAAGGAGCCTTTTGAACACAAAAATAATCATTTCCCTAGAACACCAATATTTAGAAGGGAATCAATAATCTAACTCATTAACCCTTCTATGTCTCATAGAAAACAAAAAAAAAGATTAGCTAGCCATCTATGGCACCACTCAAGATAGGAATCACAGTCTCATTTGGAAAGACTGGGCAAGATTCCAGAAATATCTATTCATGCTTCACCTCAGGCCTTTTGTCTACAGGTTTTGACATCCCACAGATATACTTTTCAATGAGCAACACACACATTGCACTTAAATCAAGACTAAATTTGCATCTTTGATATTACTATTACTTCTAGTTATTTACTCTGTGGCAGGCAGAACATGCAATCGGAACCTCATTAAGAAGTTCTGACAATTACTTGGTGAGACTCATTCTGCCCTCTACATCTGGATTCTTTTGTTCAGTTTTGAGTTCTACACTTTAAGAAATTAATTGATAAGCTGGAGAGAGTCCAGAGGAGGGCAACCAGCATGGTAAATGGAAATTGCAAAAAGTCATGTTAGCCTTGTTTTCTATGGGGGAAATAACTTCTTTACTATTTGAGCAATCTAAAAGTAGATTGAGTTGGTTCAGGAGGTGGTAAATTGCCCTTTAGTAGAGGACTTCAAATAGTCACATAAAGTACAGTGTGGTGATTTTTTTTGTATTTAGGTTGGAATAGATGATGAATAAAGTCCCTTCCAACTCTAAAATTCTGGGGATGATTGGTCTAAAGAAGAGAAGATTGGTGGAACAAAACAGATGTCCTCAAGTATTTAAAGTACTATTGCACAGAACATAGGTTAGACTTTACAAAACCACTAGCACTTTTGAGAAATCCTGTACATATGCCTTATAAATGGTTCTTCAGTCTCTACTTAAGACCTTCAGCTAGGAGGAGTCTACCACCTCATGAGGCAGTCCATTCTATTCTTGGGCAGCCCTAATTGTTAGGAATGTTTTCCTGATATCAAACTTCACTACAGATCTGGGAAATAGATCATAAGCCTGGATTTGAAGAATGATACAGTATTGAAGGGAAAATTAAATTATCTAGCTATCTGTTGGAACTTCTCTGTACTAAAAACAGAACCACAAATGACTTCTTAGGAGATATAGAATCAAAAACAAAACACTCAAGAAGCTAATGTTTTCCTAGTGAAACAAAACATACACACAGATAAATATAAAGTATATACAAAGTAAGAGCAGTTAGGTGGTACAGTGGATAGATGACTGCCCTTGAGTCAGGAAGACCTGAGTTTGAATCCAGCCTTAGACAATTACTAGATGTGTGTCCCTGGATGAGTCACTTAACCCTGTTTGCCTCAACTATTCTTCATTTATAAAATGAGCTGGAGAAGGAAATGGCAAACCACTCCAATATCTTTGCCAAGAAAACCCTAAATGGGATCACAAAGAGTTGGACACAACTGAAATGACTGAACAACAATATACAAAATAAATAACTGACCTTTGTACTTTTAAGTTACATTGGTTGCCTTAATACTCTTTAAATCCCAAACATATTTGATTATTAACAGTTCATTGGATTGTCTTCTATGTCTGTTTTGTAGAAGTTATTCACCAGATATGAAGTGTACTCCCCCTTTCTGTGAATATTTATCTTCTTACATTAAGTAAGGCACCATATCCTTTTTGATGCCTTTCATGTTCTCACAGATGTTAGTATACTCTCCTCTGTCAAACAAAAACAAAAATCTAAAACATAGTATCTGTGTATGTTCAGTATCCTCCTTGTAGAAATATAAATTCATTGAGCTAAGGGATTGTCTCATTCATATATATATATATATATATATATATATACATACATACATACATACATATATATACACACATATATATGAGTGTGTGTGTGTGTATATATATATATATATATATATATATACACACATATATTTCCCTGAATGCCTAGAGAAGTACCTTGTATACAATAGGACTCAGGCAACTTAGGGCATCAGAGTTCAAAATTATTTCAGAGGGGACTTACAGAGACAGAGCCAAGATGACAAAGCACTATAACTGAGCTCTCCCAATACTCTCTTCCAAATAATTTTAAAATAATGCCTCAAATCAGATTCCAGAACAGCAAAAGTTTAACATGAGATATTTTTTCAGCCACCTTAGGAGGTAGAAGGAAAGGCCTGTGACATTGGAGTGGAGTGCTGGCTCTGAACACACAGAGCAGCAATGCTGGCTGTGGGCCTAGGAGGTGCTAACAGCAGTAGCAGCAGCAGATTCTGGATCTCAAACCAAAGACAGTAAGGAGGTCAGGCAATTGATCAGAAAGAGACTACAAGGGACCCCTGTACTAGTATAGGACGTAGGCCAGGCAACTCCATTGCCTATACCACTTTCTAGGTCACAATTCTAGGATGAAAAAGAAAACTTTCAGTCACAGGAGAGCAGGTCCCTGAGAAGCAGTATCAGTTCCAATTACAAGGGAGCAGTGACCACACCTCTCTCCAGATCACAGCACTTTGGAAGCACTAGAAACTTCCAAAACCTTAGAACTACTCTTACTCTTGATAGGAAATCTTTGTGCTATTTACTTTGAATGTTTTGTAAAGATATTAGTTTAGAAATGTTTTTGTATGTAGTTGGTTAATATTTGTGAATGAAAGGTCAAAACAAAAGGAGAAATCTCTATGGCTTATATCAGGATCCAAGGCTGCAGGACAAGAATTTTATTTCTTCTATGAAGTGTGATAATCTCATAGAAACTGCAACAACCATTTTGTGGTCACCTTCTGATTCTCTTTTTCTACAATCAAGTGTAGACCAGTTATTTGAACATCCTTTAAATTGCAAAGTGATACAAGGATACTCTATGCTTTGTATAAGAAGATAAATAAAGTTTCTATTGCAATGGCTAATATGGAAATGCATATTGCATGACTTCACATGTGTAATCAATATCAAATTGCTTACCTTCTCAAGGAAGTTGGAGGAGTAGGATGGAGAAAGAGAACTTCAAACTCAAATTCTTTTTAAAAAGATTGTTTAATTGTTTTACTTATCAATTAAGAAATGGCTTTTATTTTAATAAATTTGCATCAGTTCTTCACATTTTTGAGAAATAAGAGCTTTCTCAGAGAAACTTGTTGAAAATTTTCCCCCACTTTGCCACTTTTTAATTTTGGCTGCATTGTTTTTGTTTGTACAAAATCTTTTTAATTTCATGTGATCAAAATTATACATTTTATTTCCCTTGATCCTCTCTAATTTCCTGTTTGGTCATAAACTCTTCCCTTATCCATAGATCTGACAGGTACATTTTCCCATGCTCCCCTAATTTCCTTATGATATTACCCTTTATATCTAAGTAATTTACATATTTGACCTTATGTTGGTATACAGTGTAAGATGTTGGTCTTTGTCTAGTTTCTGCCAAACTTCTTTCTAGTTTTCCTAGTAATTTTTCTCAAGTTGTGAGTTCTTGTCCGAATAGCTTGGATTTCAGAGTTTATCAAACACTAGATTACTATAATAATTTACTACTGTGTATTGTGCACTGCATCCTGGGTCTTCTTCAGTTGTCCTGATCAATATCTGGCCACTGGACCCAGATGGCTCTGGAGGAGAAAGTAAGACTGGTGACTTTGCACAGAGGTGGATGGGTTGGTACAAGGGTTGAAATGTTAATGATTTTTTGTCTTTATTTTTTTCTTATAACTGTGAGTGTGATGTGTAAAAGGAAGGCTATTTGACAATTAAATTACACATTAATACACATAATTGTTTCAGTTATAAAATATAGCCAAGGAGGCAAAGCCAATATGACTGAGTAAAAGCAGGGACTCAGCTAAACTCTCCCTCAAATTCCTCCAAATACCTTTAAATAGTGATTCTAAACAAATTATAGAGTAGCAGAGCCCAAAAAAGAGTGAAACAGTTTTTCAGCCCAAGATAACTTAGAAGGTTGGCAGGAAAGATCTGTTGCACTAGGGTGCAGTCCAGTGCAGGCCCCAGCAAATGAGGAGCAGGTCTCAGAGCAACTGAATCAGTTGCAGCAGTGGCGGTTTCCAGACCTCTCAGCCCACAAGCAGTAAGGGGATCAGACAATGGGTCAGAAGGACCCATTTTACAGAAGAAGAAAATGAAGATAGATAGATTGTAATTTTTCCAGGGTCCTCCAGGAAGTTTGTTGAGATTATTCAAATTCATGTCTTCCTAAATTCCAAGTGCCCTGCTCTGCTCCATACTGACTCTCTTTCATTATCTTTCCCTTTAAGATTTTGTAAATGAGTTTATATTCTAACTCAGTGAGACTTTCTACCCCCATGCCTTCGGTGACAAGAATATCTTGTTTGCTGGTCTCAAGAAGAATTGTTAAATATGTGATTCAGGATTCCTATGCTAGAAAAGGATGCATAGGGTGGATCCTTTATGAAGGGCTTAAGGGAACACATTGTTATGAATCACACAAAGCAAGGCATGGACAGGTGGGGATCTGCATTACTGGTAAAAGTACCCACATCAAAGAGATCCACTGAAATATTGAAAGATGGAATATGCTATGTGTATAGAGGAATAAAAAGTATTGTAGCATGAGGAAGTTATGAGATTAGACAAGAATTCTATTTGTGGGAATCTCAAGTTCTACCTGCTTCATTATAGTATTTTATCTACCCAGATTTTGACATTTGGAATGAATGAGATACTTTTATCAGGAAGCATTGAATGTAAAAGGTGAAAACAAAATACACCCATGATAGCAAAATATAATCTTGTAATGTGGTAGCATTTGTATGACATTTCTTTTTGTGATATATATGTATTTTTGGGGTACATTATTATATGTACTGTTTTGATGATAATACTCCCCAAATTCACATAATCTTTATATTAAAAACACAATTTTGAATTAGAATTGAAATAAAATTCTGAAGTATTTCATTCAAACTTGACACTTTCTATTAAAAATAAGAGATAGTTTTGTAAAGTGATTTTGACACAGTTGCTTGGCATACCATGAAACCTAGTACATGTGAACCACTCCCCTGTTAAGGGGTTTATTAAAGCCTCTACTTGAAGGTATTACTATCAAATACAGTTGACTACATGGACCCTGCCCTGTGGCCCCAAGAATATTTGAAGAGGCTAGAAAGCCTCTAGTACGTTAGTTCCTTTTCGAGAGTTTTTGGGGCAATGTGGATGAGAGGGCATGGGTAGGTTAATGATCTGGATAGGTGGAGGGAATACAGTATTCACATTGTAGCAAAATGTAAAATTACAGAACAAAGATTTAATGTTAAAATTATTTCTTCATCTAGAATTAGAATGTGATTTAAAAGCATTTTAAATGTAGAATTAAGTACAGAATAGAGGAGTAAGTAGCAGAATTTAAGTCTTTCTGTATTGGAACCTTTAGGAGTGAAGAGTACAATCTAAACCTGAGGGAAAGCACACTTGGATCACTAGGCAGGTACAGCTTATTTGAGAAATGAGTGAAGTGTTCATCATACTACAGGACACTATTCACCTTTCTGACAGACTAGCTATGGAATTCTCTTTTTTAATCTCTCTGTACACATAAATAATATAGACATGGTAAAGTATTTTGAAGAAAATATCTTACTGCTTGGACAGTAACTTAGACTGAGGTAAATTGGTTTTCAAAGTAGTAGTATCTAATACAACCAAAATAAAATTTAATATTTTGATATCACCAGTCAAAGCTCTGAGTATGGCCTAGTTATATTTGGGGCCAGGCCCACAAAACAAGTTACATGAAAGACAATCTTAGTTTGAAGTGGTAAGTGGACATTACTCCATGGAGGGAATAGACCAAGATCCCAGGAGGATACCATGAGGCAGCTAATGAGGAAGATGCCCACATTTCTGTTTCCATTCCCCATCTCCACCCCTCGGCAGCTCATTTGGTAGCTTCCTATTCAAATAAATAATTCTTCATAACTAGATGCTGAGGCTAATTATTTCTTTACATACAACATTCTGTGGAGTGGAGATAAAATAAGTAATTTTTACAGCAAACAGAGAAATGCTTTTGGAGAAGGGTCTAAAAAAGGGCTTGAAATAATGTCCCTCCACTGAACTTTCAATGTATCATTTGAGAGGTAAACAGAAACTCAGGAATCGAGTACGATGCTTTGATTTTTTTCAGAGAAGGAAATTCAAGTCACTGGGAGGAAAGTTACTGGTCCAAGAAAACAATGGAAGACTCATTCACCTCTTACTAAAAATGAGGTTGAGACGAGGTAGAGTCAAATAGAGACAATATCTCAAAGATTCACAGACTATTAGAGCTGAGTCCTGGAATAGTCTCCCTCCTCATATCCACTGCTTGGAATTACTGGCTTCCTTTAGGTCTTAGGTCAAACACTATCTTCTGAAGGAATGAATTCTAGTTGTTAGTGTTTCCCCTCTAAGGCTACCTTCTGTTTACATGTATCTTGTATGTACCTATATATGTGCCTGGTGTTTACCCATTAGATTATAAGCCACCCATGGGGCACCTTTCTTTGTATTCCAGTACTTAGCACAATACCTGGCCAAGTGTAATCATTTAACAAATGCTTATTGACTGAATGATGTAAAAGACTCCCTTGTATAACCTATTTATTTTGCAGAGCAGAAAACAGATCTGCAGTCAATGTTAGTTTAGGAGCTAGAACCCTATTTTCCTACCTCCTGGACTAGATTTTAACAATTTATCTTCTCTCAGGTCACAAGCTCTGGCCCTGTTGAGTAGGCCTTTGTGGTCTTAGGATTCAGTATAATTAACTAAATGGGAGGTGAGTGGGCCCTTTGGTTCTTTTGTCTGGCATCTATGCTCACCATTCCCCCACTCTCCATATACATGCAAAGTTTAAGCAGTTTGGAAAAACAAACCTTTGCGATGAAGTTAAGTTGTGCATGGAGGAGGCAGAGGCATTCTCAGAAAGGTTTTTCATCAATGGCTGAATCCCTCTCTCCTACCCTGCCTAAGGGTCTCCTTCCCAACCTCCCATCATTGTCCCTGGGAATTCTGTGCTGAGAGGCAGAGGGCAGCCCTAAATCCTAAAAAAGCATTTTTGCCTCTTTGGGGTGACCTAGCCCCTACAGGTACCTATACCCTTCCCTTCCTTAACAGGAGAATCTAACACTTTCAATTTGTCTTTTCCCAACTCTTTTTTTCTCTTTTGAACGGGGTGTAGAGTGGTACAGTGGAAAGAGGGCTGAATTTTAAGTCAGGGATCCTGACTTCCTATCCTTGCTTTGCTTCTTTAATAACTGTGTGACCTTGGTCAAGCTACTTAATGATTCTGAGTCTCTCCTTCCCTATCTGTAAAATGGGATAGAGTAGATGATTTCCAATTTTTTTCTATTGCTAAATATATGATCCTATGATCTGTTAATTTCAGGAGCTTGATAAAGACAGAATTGGGGAAGACATAATTTCCTTGAAAAGACAAGTTCCCTGGGGAAGGGTGTCCCCAGGAATACATGGCCCTCCATCAGGGACGGAAGCACTGTTTCCTTTTCTTCACTTGGCCTCCCCAAAAGAGGGGTGTCCCCTCTGTATGAGAGTCATGGGAGTGTTAGGGAGGGGCTTTTTACAAATTTACAGCTGGTCCTGGTTGAGGTGAGATTTGATGAGAGGTAATTGCTGAATGGAAGCCAGAATCACTTTCCATGCCTAGGTTGGATTGTAACTTGTGTCCTACAAGTTTCAGCCCTTGCTAGAAGAACCATTCCTTAGAGAAAAATGTCAGAGGCCCTTTGACTTTTCCCCTCTGGTGTAGCACCTTTGAGCAATTGCAGTCCTAGTAATACTATTTGTGAATACTATTTCAAAATCTTTGTGATTGACCACTTTTATAGGATAAGAGCCAACAGAAGACTTTCATGAGCTAGAAGGTTAAGCATGACAAAAATGTCATTCCTCTTGGCAGAGAAATGATAGACTAGAGGCAAAGAATGAGATTTACAATTTCAGACAGGGTCAATGTGATGATTTGTTTACTTAACCATGTATGTTTATTACTATGGAGGGTATGGATGGAAGGGTAACAGTGGGTTGTGAGAGAAATGGGAAAAAGGAGAATCAATAAAATATTTAAAAAGATGAAGAAGAAAATAAAAAAGTTAAATGAAGAAGGTACACAAAGCAATTTTGTTACTTCTTTGTTAAATTATATATATTATATGTGTGTGTGTATGTCTGTGTGTGTGTATTGCCCCAAACTCTACATAATAGGAGTTTGTAGTTTCTTATACAATTATTATACATTTTTTATATTGAAATGTGTTTTAGTGCTTAAATGCATAATAAAGTGTTAAAAAGTTATATTGTTATATATTTAAAAGTCTATACTTAATCTTGATGGTCATAAGAAAGCAAACCTAGTGGTTCTCTTATTTCCCAAAGAGATGGGCAATGGCCCAAACCTAGTCTGGCTAGAGCAGAGGTTTTGTGTTGGAATATAGCAAGCAAAAGAGGAGATAGCAGGAGATATAATGGTTTTGAGTCAAATATAGAGGGCCTTGTGTGTTGGACTAAAGAGTTAGAGACTCATTCTATCAATCTGTCAACAAACACCATCAACAAAAATATATTAATAAACTACTATATTCTTAATATATGGTACTCTGCTAAATGCTGGGGATATAAGGAAAAGCAAAAAGTAGGCCCTCCTCAAAAGGAGGTAGAAGTCAACATGCAAACAATGATGTCAATCAATAAACATTTATCACACGACTATTATGTGCCAGGCACTGGGGTTAAGTGCTGGGTACAAATGGAAACAAAAGGCAGTCCTTGCCCTCAAGGAGCTTGAAAAGTAACTAAGTGCAAACAAAAAAATATATAGGATAAATTAGGGATAGTCTAAGAAGGAAGGCACTAAGATTAGGGAGGAGTGGGAAAGGCTTCTTGCAAAAGGTGACACGTTACCTGAGACTTGACAGAATCTAGGAGGCAGAAATGAATAGGGGTGGATAGCCATAGAAAATGCACAAGAGTGCTGTGTTAGAGGAAAGTAAAGAGACAGGTGTTACTTGATTACGGGATATGTGAAGGGGAGATAGGTGTAAGAAGGTAGAAAGTGTAAGAAAAGGTAGAAAAGAGTCAGATTATATAGAGCTTTAGAAATCAAACATTGGATTTTGTATCTGATACTGAAAGTCATAGGGAGCCATAGGAATTTATTGAAGAGAGAAGTGACAAAATCAGACCTGCACTTTTGGAAGATCAATTGCACAGCTAAGTGGACTGATTAGATTGGGGAGAAAGTTAAGGCAGGGGAAGCTATTCTATAGGTAATGGAGAGTCATTGAAGTTTTTTGAAGAGAAGGATCTATTGACTCACTCTCTGATTAATTAGAATTCTTAATGAACCAGATATCATAATTCTTGACCATGCTAGTTAAGTTTATTGAAATATGAGAATTATGCAAAGAAATTAGATTAAATAAACAAGTATCCTACCATCATACCATACTCAAACTTTCCCTAAAATACTAAATGATTTCATAAGGCTTGAGGAGTATAGAAAACATCTTTCCTTTTTAGAATTAGCAAGTTCATAGTTCAACTTGATTTATTGTTCAACATAACTATATATTTTATATTCTTTCAACTGGAAATGGCTCTTTTCTGTAATATAATACCAGGTTAAAATAATAATTTCAGTAGCTAATGATTTTTGTTTATATTTGGCTTTTCTTCTGAGGAGTTCAAAGACAGGACACTTTAGAAACATCAACATTTTTTAAGTACTCCAGAATGTTTTATGAAGTTCTTTCATTAGAAAATTGAGAAAACAAAGCAATGTTCTGATGAGAAGGTTAATGTAATGGAAAATTAACAATAGAATAAAATCCATTTTTACCATCTAATTAACATTTAATTAGAATTGAATTTTTATTCTGTAACATGAGAAAATGTTTTCAGAGAAATATAGTTTATATACTAACACTTTTGTATTTCCCCTCATACCAAAACTTGTGACTCCTGCTTTCCAAGCTTTCTTTTAAAAATGTTCATTTTCCTTCTTTAAAACTTTTCTTTTTTTTCCCTCAGAATTACCTTATCTATGATAGTTGTCCTTCCTTTTTTTTTTTTTTTTTTTTTTTTTTTACAAAAAACACTGTCTTACTCTATTTCTAAGCATTTAAACCATCAGAATGCTTTTTGAAATCTGGTATATGTTTGCATACATACACATAATACACATTTGTGTACCCATGCACAGCCCTTTCTGAGGTGCAAAAACTGTTAAAAGAACTGGGATTTTTTAGCCAGGAAACGAACAATCAAAAGTTGAACCTTCCATATGGTTAATGACAGTTATCAAGTATATGAACCTATTATCCACTAAGAACCAAATAAAAAGAAATGGCCTTGAGCATACAGATTTTAAGTTACAGAAGGAAGACTTTCTTATCAGTAAGAAAGAGTTGTTAAATATCAAAATAGGATATTGTGGAATGCTTGCATCTATTTCTTTGGAACTATTTAAAATAGTATAGAATTTCCATGAGTTTTTGGAAGGTTTCATCAGTCCTAAGGCCAGAAGAGAGACAAGATAATCTTTAATATCATCAGTGTCTATTATATGGATTTTGAAGCTGCAAATGTCCTTTTGAAAAAGATAAGTTGTAGTTGGAGTCAAGATGGTGGAGTAGAAGGAGCATTCTAGTTGAATTCTCCAAACATTTTCCTCCAAACAACTCTAAAAGAACTCATTAAACCAATTTCTTGAGCAGCATAACCAACTAAAGATTGGGATGACACAACTTAGGAGGTTGGAAAAAGAGGTCTATGATATGGGGTTTGGGCTGGCTAGTATCACAATGCAGCAGTAACACTAGCTGTGGGCCTTTGAGGTAGTAATGATGGTAGTGCAATGGCAAAAGCTGTCACTACCCCAAAAATTATATGGGTATTAGATACTTGGTAATAAAAAGATTACAGAAAAGCAGAAAATTAAATGCATCATTTTCAGACTGTAATGCAATACAAATTATATTCAACAAGGAAACATAGACTAAAAATTAATTGGAAACAAAATAATCTAATCCTAAAGAATGTGTGGTTCAAAGAACAAATCATAGAAACAATAATTTCATTAAAGAGGATGACAACAATGAGATAATATATTGAAAGGTGTGAATTGCAGTCAAAACAGAAATGTGGGGGAAATGTATATATCAAAATGCTTACATCAATAAAAGAAAGAGCAAACCAATGAATTGAGCATTTAACTAAAAAAAAATAGAAAAAGAACAAATTTTAAGTCTCCAATTAAACATCAAAATAGAAGTCCTGAAAATCAAAGGAGAGATTAATGAAATTGAAAGAAAACCATTGAACTAACAAGTAAAACTTCAAGCTAGTTTTATGAAAAACCCCAATAATATAGATAAACCATTGGTTAATTTAATTTTAAAAAGAAGAAAACCAAATTATAGTATCAATAATGAAAAGATGAAAGATGAAATTAAAGCAATTATAAGGGTTATTTTGCCTAATCATATACCAATAAATCTGACAATTTAAGTGAAATGTATGAATATTTACAAAAATATAAATTGCCCAGATTAACAGAAGAAGAAATAGAATGCTTAATAATCATATCTTGCAAAAATAAATTGAATAAACCAACAGTGAGCTCCAAAAAAAAAAAAATTGCCAGGACCATATGAATTTAAAAATGAAGTCTACCAAACATTTAAAGAACAATGTATTCCAATACTACATAAATTATATGGAAAAATAGGCAAAGAAGGAGTCCCACCAAATTCTTTTTACCACATAAATATGGTGCTGACACCTAAACCAGGAAAAACAAAAACAGAGAAAGAAAACTACAGATCACTTTCTCTAATGAATATTAATGAAAAATTTAAATAAAATACTAGCAAGGAGATTAGAGTAATAAATCACAAAGAAAATACACTATGAACAAGTGAGATTTATGCCAGGAATACAGGACTGGTTCAATATTAGGAAAATTATCAGTATTGTTAAAAATATCAGTAACAAAAACAACAAAAATCACAATTATCTCAATAAATTCAGAAAAAGCTTTTGATAAAATGCAAACTTGTTCCTATTAAAAACTCTAGAAAACATAAGAATAAATAGAACTTTCCTTAAAATGATAAGTAGTGTCTATCTAAAACCATCAGCAAATATTATGTATACTGGAGATAAGCTAGAAGTCTTCCCATTAAGATCAAGGGTGAAGCAAGGAATGGCTGTTGTTCTAGAAATGTAAGCTATAGCAACAAGAGAAGAAAATGTAATTGAATGCAATGAGGAAGCAAAACTATCATTTTTTGTAGATGATGTGATGTTATACTAAGAGAATCCTAGAGAATCAACTAAAAAACTAGTTGAAATAATTAACAACTTCATCAAAGTTGAAAGATATAAAATAAATCCACATAAATTATTAGCATTTCCATATAACAGTAGCAAGAAATAGAAAAAAAAATATTCCATTTAAAATAACTATATACAACCTAAAATACTTGGGAGTCTACCTGCCAAGACAAACCCAGGAACTACATAAACATTATTGAAAAAAACATTTTTCTAAACAAATAAAGTCAGATCTAAACAATTGGAGAAATATTAAATGCTCATAGGTAGGTCTAGCCAATACAATAAAAATGACAATTCTACCTAAATTAATTTGTTTATTCAGTGCCAAAACCAATCAAATTGCCAAAAATATTTTATATAGGTAGAAAAAATAATAACAAAATTCATCTGGAAGAACAAAAGGTCAAGAATATTGGGAAAATCAATGAAAAAAACATGTTAAGGAAGTTGGCTTAGCAGTACCAGATCTCAAACTGTATTGCAAAGTAGTAATTGTCAAAATAACCTGGCATTGGATCAGTGGAAGAGGTTAGGCATACAATACGTGGAAAATGACTGTAGTAATCTGGTGCTTGACAAACCCAAAGATCCAAGATTTTGGACAAGAAATCACTATTTGACAAAAATTCCTGGGAAAATTAGAAAGCAGTTTTGCAAAAACTAGGTATAGACCAACTTCTCACACTATATACTGAGATAAGTCAAAATGGGTATGTGATTTAGATATAAAGGATGATACCATAAGCAAATTAGAGGAGCAAGGGATATTCTAGTTGTCAAATTTATGGATAAGGGAAGAATTTATGACCAAACAAGAGATATAGAGCATTACAGGTTGTAAAATAGATAATTTTAATTATATCAAAATTAAAAAGGTTTGCACAAACAAAACCAATATAGCCAAAATTAGAAGGAAAACAGCAAACTGAGAAAAAATATTTGCAGCAAATTTCTCTGATAAAGGCTCCATTTTTCAAATACATAGGCAAATCAGTCAAATTTATAAGAAACAAAAATCTGTCCCCAATTCATAAAGTTCAAAGTCAAGAAATAGGCTGGAAAAAAGAGCAAAAAAAAAAAATTGACCATAAAAAATGTTGTGGTGACAGGGAAGCTCAAGACACAAACTCAGAAGAAAATGGTGGGGAAAAAAATCTACAAGTCTTTACTTCAAAGACTCTATTTCAAAGAAAAATGCAGTTTGGACACAAGCCCAAAATGAATTCCTAGAAGAGTTAAAGAAAGAGATGGGGGGACAGAGCAAAAGATGATTTAAAATACCAAATAAGAAGAGGAGAGGGAAAAAATAAGGGAAAATGAAAACAATAGAAGAAAATTATGAAAAAAGAACTGAATTTTTTAAAGAACAAAATATACTGTGGAAAACAACTCCTTAAAAAATTAATCTTCATTTCTTAAATATATATATACAGCTGGCTTAAGTTTATAACAGTAAGATCCATTCCTCCAAGTGATAAATGGTCAAAAGATAGGAACAATCAGTTTCCAGAAGAAGAAATCAAAGTTATCAATATTCACGTGAAAAAAAGTGCTCTAAATTACTTGATTAGAAAAATGAAAATTAAACCAATTCTAAGATACCATCTCACACATATTAGATTGGCTCACGTGACAGAATAAGAAAATGATAAGTGCTGGAGACGATGTGAAAAATAGGTATACTAACGCACTGTTGGTTGACTTGTGAACTGGTCCAAACTGGAGAACAATTTGGGACTATGCCCAAAGGGCTATAAAACTGTGCATACCCTTTGTTAGTCACTCCTTTTCTTTCAGCACATGTTTTTTCAGATAACATTTTTATTTACTTTTGGGCTGATGAAGCAGGTCACTCTTCAGGACTAGCTCTTTACCCAGTTGAGCTACTACTACTAAAATCAGACTCTCTAACTTACTCCTGTTGTTAAACTTCTGATGATATTATTTTGATATTTTAGACCTCAAAAGTTCATAATTTTGTCTATTCAACATCCAATAATCATTTATCTGAGTTCAGGAAAGAATAAACAGAAAGAGATAAGAGATACTGTGGCTCTATGTTTATATTCATGGCCATAGACATGTTGAGGGGAAGAGGTGGGTATGAGGCAGCAGCTGCTGCTTCCACTTCTGTAACTTCTTCTACTTTTCCTCCTCACCTCCCACCTTCCCACCTGTGGGCGTACAAAAGCTCTTGCTTCACTTGCTGCTAGTGAAGAAAAAGAAGTTTTGTCTGTTAGGGTATCTTGTATACTCACACAATTCTGTCTCCAAAGTCAACTAAAATGGTTTTTTAACACATCACAAACCTGCAGGAAACAGAAAATACCTGTACCTCCTCTGAAGTGAAAAGGGGAAAGGCCCATCTATCACACACATCCAGGAAACAGCTCTCCAAGTTTCCATATAGATTGGCAGTAGACAGAGAATGTTACACATTCACTAAGGACTAGGCCCTTGTTCACCAATCTCTACATTACTTAAAGAATATATTAACCTCCATTAGTTAAAGAATACAGTTTGTCAGAAAAAAGTCTCATATCTAAAATATATAAAGTACTTTGTCAAATATATAAGAATATGAGTCATTCTCCAACTGATAAACTGTCAAAGGATATGAACAGGCAATTTTCTGATGAAGAAATCAAAACAATTCATAGTCATTTGAAAAAGATGCTCTGAATCATTATTGATTAGAGAAATGCATATTAAAACAACTTTAAGATATCATTTTATACTTATCAGATTGGCTAAAATGATAGAAGGGGAAAGTGACAAATATTGGAGGGGATACAGAAAAATTGGGACACTAATTTATTGTTGCTGGAATTGTGAACTGATCCAACCATTTTGGAGAGTGATCTGGAATTATGCTTGAAGAATTTTTAAGCTATCTATACTCTTTGGCCCAGCAATTCCACTACTTGGTCTATTTCCAAAGATAATCAGGAAAAAAAGGAAAAAAAAACCTATATGTTCTAAAATGTTTACAGCAACTCTCTTTGTGGTGGCAAATGCAGGGATGCCTATCAGTTGGGGAATGACTGAAAAAGTTGTAGTATATGATTGTGATGGAATACTACTGCGCTATAGGAAATGATGAGTTTAATGATTTTAGAAAAAAAACATGGAAAGACTTACATGAAATAATGAAGATGAAATGAGCAGAACCAAGAGAACATCGTATACAGTAACAGTGTTATTGTTTCAAAAATAACTTTGAGCAAATATTATTTTGACTATTATAAATATCCAAATTATCTATAAAGGACATATCAAGAAAAATGCTATCTATATCCAGAGAAAGAATTGATAAATATAATTATGTATAGAATAAGTTTGCATATATATGTGTATATGTATATATGTGTATATCTATCTATATCTATATATCTCTAGCTTGATTTTTCTGTCTAAAGACTCTAAATAAGGTGTCTTGATGTGAATCAATTGACCCAGTAGAAAATGCAAGACCAGGAAAGAACCAACCAACCTAGAGAATTTATAGGTTGAGTCAAGTTAAGTAGGATAGTGCATGGAACACATTTTTTTTTGGTCTGGACCTATGACTTCATCAGTAAAGAGAATTCCAGTTGTGGATTAATATTTGAATCCGTGGCAGATCAGAAACTCATTTTGAGAGTTATCTGAGGCACTGAGGTTAGGTGATTTGCCTGAGATCACCAAGCAAGTATACAGAAAAACCAAAGATTCTTGACTCTGAAACCTAAATTCTATCCTTCAAAGTGTGCTGCTTCTTAAATGACACATAGCAGGTCATTAATAAACATTTGCTGAAATAATTAAGAAGCATTTGATGCCTAGTTCCTTTTGATACATTGTAAGTACTCAATAGATGTTCATTGACTGAGGAATGTGAGGAAAATGCACTTCTACAAGGGCACTAAAGAGGCGCAAGATGGATTAAGATCCTAACTCAGAAGTAATGAGAGTATGTAAATAAACAGAAATGTATTTTTTATGCCTCTATCTTAAAAAAAGTGAAATTACATATAAAAAGAGTTGTTAGGACATAAAAAGTTTAATGTTTATCTTAAATTACCTATCAAATATATAACTGTATAGTTATATATGCTTAAACAATGAACATCTTAGAAGAATGAAATCATTTACTAAATGAACTCATTTACAAAAACAAAATCCAAATGTGAAAAGTATTTTCTACTTATCTATTTATAGTTTGTTCCATTTAAAGCAGAGCATTTAGAAATACATCTTTTGGGTTGGACAGTTATTATTGCTAAGTAAACAATGTATAGAGCTCATTTCTCATTAAAATGGCTTATGTTCTGTCTTTTAATTTGTTATCTTCCTGTTATGCAGTTGTATTAGTTTAAAGCAACAATCCATTCTCCAATGTAAGAACTTAACTAGATTCAAAGAAAGATTGTGGCTATTTTCAAATTCTATTTAATTTCATAATTTATTTTTTATTTGCAGAGGAAGGTCTAGCCATGAAGACTAGGGAATAATTTTAGCTAGCACTTATATAAGGGCTTCAAGATTTATGAAGTGTTTTACATATGCTATCATATGTGATGTTCATAACAACTCCAGGAGGAAGGTGCTGTTATTATTCTTATCATGCATATGAGGTTAAATGACTTGCCCAAGGTCATATAGGTAGTAAGTGTCTGAGGCTAGATTTGAACTGAGGGCTTGACTTGAAGTCTAGAACTCTATCCACTGTACCTTCTGACTGTCCCTGTATAAAGCACTACCCACAATACTTTCCCTAAGGATTACAATGTTTGAGCTTTTGTTTTGTTCTGTTCTATTCTTTTTTTTCTTGTTGGTGGTATTTTGAACTAATTGAGTTCTATTCCTTTCTCCAAAATAGGCCACTCTGGGATATCTTCTCCTGGTCAATTAAATTCTGCAATCTGTGCTCCTGGTCCTGCCCCATCTAAAATTTGTTCCCATGAATTACTTCTTTAAGTTTTGCTTTCCTTGACTATCAAATGAGGACAATCGTATTAGAAATAATAATAATGATAATACCATGTGGTATTATTGAGAAAATCATATAAGAATATATGTGAATGAACTTTAGAATTTTAAAGTTATTTAATGATGACATAGGTTCATAGAGTTAGAGGTAGATGGGTCTTTAGAGTTTCCTATTAAACTCCTCTTTTATAAATGAAGAAAAAAAATCAGCAATTTGGTGGTGCAGGGGATAGACTGAGTACCAGGGCTGGAGTTAGGAAGACTTATCTTTCTGAGTTCAAATCCAGCCTCAGACCCTTACTAGCTGTGTGACCCTGGGGAAGTCACTTAATTGTATTTGCCTTAGTTTTCTCATCTATAAAGTGAGCTGGAAAAGAAAATGGCAAACCATTCCAGTATCTCTGCCAAGAAAATCCCAAATTGGGTCACAAAGAGTCAGACACAACTGAAAATGACTGAAAAACAACAAAAATAAATTCACAAAGATTATGTGACTTACTCAAGAGCTTGTAAGTAATAAGTGATAATGCAAAGATTTGAATCCAGCTCCGCCAGAGAGAGGGCGTTTTTCACTCTAACATATGATCTCTGAAGGAGCCTTAGAGAAGGTGGTGGTGATGGTAATATTCATCATAGTAGTGGTCATGGTGATCATGGTCATCACTAGAATAAATACAGAATCAGAGAAAAAAAAGTCAGACATTGAAATGGAACAGAGAATTGTGCTATTGTCTTCCAAGGTTATGTTGAAGAATATATGACAATAAATGTGTGTTAGAAATGAAGACTTATAAAAACATGTATTCATTTTAAATTTTTATTTTTATAGATGAAAAATGTGAATAGGAGGCCACCCAATAGTCAATATACCTTTTTACTGAGCAATACAGTTAATTGTTTGTCAAATTTTTAAGTTTTATTGTTTTAATTTAGGATTTTCCTCAGTGGTCTGATTTCCTTTCAAAAGTATTACAGAATACATGAAAGCTGTACATATTCCTTTATCTTTTTACAAAGGTATAGAGGTCTTAATATGATTTTTAAAAGATGGCTTAAAATTAGGTGTTCAGTGGATTTTGTTTTCTGATTTATTTTAAAAGGTTGATTCACGGGCCTATGAGGTTTTTCGGTTTGTGATATATATTTTACCTTTTAATTTATGTCAACTCTGTTACTAATCTGTATCAGTGGAGGGAGTTTCCGTAACAGAAGTTAGCTATACTGATGAATTCATGGGGATATTCTCCCCTCAAAAATTGTCCACATTGGAAATTCTGTCATTAGTCATTAGAAACACCTTGCTCAAACCTATTATTCTAGCTATTTTAACAAAGTTCCTGACTACGACTAATTTCCAAAGGATAAAGAAGACGTTGTACTTAAAAAGTCAAGTGAAGACGTTTAAAAATATTGGGAAATCCAGTCAAAGCAACATGTTTTCATAATTCCCAATGAACTCATTATTGCCAAATCTAATATTACTGTTGAGTTATGTCCAAAACTTCATCACCTATTTGGGATTTTCTTAGCAAAGATACTGGAGTGGCTTACCATTTCCTTCTCCAGCTCATTTTACAGATGAGAAAACTGACGCAAACAGAATTAAGTGATCTGTCTAGGGTCATACAGCTAGTAAATGTCTGAGGCCAGATATAAACTCAAGAACATGAGTTTTCCTGACTCCAGGCCTAGCACTCTATCCACTTTGCCACCTAACTGCCCTCTAATCTAATGAGAACCTCTCAATTGTCATTCTTGACATCTCTGTGTCATTTGACACTAGTGACTACCCTCCCTGGATACTATCTCCTTTCTGAGGATTTGTGACATTGATCTAACTATATTTTCCTCCTACAACAGTCTGATCACTCCTTTGGTCCCCCAAGGGCTTTAACCTAAGTCTCTTTCCTGGGCCTTCAATTTTTTTTTTTCTTCTACACACTATCTCACTTGGTGATCCATCTCATCAGCTCCTATGGTTAAATTATCATTTCTATATAGATGACTCCTAGATCTATGTATTCAGACCAAATCTATCTTTTATATTTTTATGGTTTTCAGTTGATGAGGACTATTGTATTATTGGACACTTTGAACTGGATATCTTGAACTCAACTTGAACTCAACATATCTAAGATACAACTCATGAACTTTTCACTTCCTCTCCTACCCCAAAACTTAGGCCCACTTCCAAACCTCCCTATCTGGGAACTACTATCCTTTCAGTCACACAGTTCTACTTAACTCCTCATTCTTACCACACATATCTAATCAGTTGTCAAACCGTGCTATTTCTTTCACCATAAAATTCTTCAGATATATCTTTCTGCTTTCACAGCCATCACCCTAATTCAGGTTCTCATTACCTCTCGCCTGGGGGATTGCAATAGCCTATTGTTTTTAATCCCTCTCTCAAGACTCTCTCTCTCTCTCTCTCTCTCTCTCTGTATATATATATATATATATGTGTGTGTGTATATATATACACATATATATATGTGTGTGTGTGTATATATACATATATGTGTGTGTGTGTATATATATATACATATATATATATATACACATATATATGTATATATATATAAATGTCTTTCAATGTCACCCCAATACTCAATAAATTCCGACTCACTATTATTTCTAAGATGAAATGTTAACTCCTCAGTTTGACACTTTCCCCTCAAGAAAGTTAACAGCCATAGAGGCATATAGGTAGTGCATTGGATCGATCACTAGGCCTGGAGTTAGGAAGACAATTATTTTAATCCAGCCTCTGACATTTAGTAGCTAGCTGTGTGACCCTGGGCAAATCCCAACTTTTGTCTCCCTCAGTTTCCTCAACTATGAACAATAGCACTTGCCTTCCAAGGTTGTTGTGAGGATCTATTGAAATAATATTTATAAAGTACTTAGCACGGTGCCTAGGACAGCTAGGTAGAAGTGGATAAAGTGCCAAGCCTGGAGTCAGGAAGACTCATCTTCCTGAGTTCAAATCCAGCTTCAGACACTTCCTAGCTATATGACCCTGGGCAAGTCGCCTAACTCTGTTTGCCTCAGTTTACTCATCTGTAAAATGAGCTGGAGAAGAAATGGCAAACCACTACAGTATTTTTGTCAAGAAATCCCCAATGGGGTCATGAAGAGTAGGACATGACTGAAACGACTGAACAATAATAAAATAGCATAGTTCCTTGTACATAGTAGGTGCTTAATAAATGTTTAACCTTCCATCACCCCCCTCTATTTTAAAAAGCTAAAAGTTAATAAAACATCAGCTGAAACAATATCATGAACCTTTTGACAAGAGGGACTTTAGAGATTTGATCCAATATTCTGATATTATCACTTTATAGATAAGGTGACTGAAGTGCAGAGAATTTGGATGATTGGTCCAAGAGTAAAACAACAACAGTAACAACAGCTAGTTAGTGGCAGACAGGACATTAAGACTCAGATCTCCTTATTGTCAATTCAGTATATTTTCTATTATATTGTGCTAAGTGAAGTACTGTAGTATCTAAGAAAAATTAGACATTCTGTGTCACTTTGAGGGATGGAACAATAAGTAGAAATTATATAAAGACCTGCTTTGACTCAAGATAAGCAATTTCTTGAAAATTAGCAGTACAAAAAATGGAATGGGTTATTTTGTTAAATAATGAAAACCTCATCACTAAAAGTATTTGAGCAGAGGCAAGATGGTCAGGATCATCTGTTGGTTATATAGATGTTATATAGATTTTTTTCTCACTTGAATGGGATATTGGATTGGATAGCCTCTAAGATCCTTCCCAACTTCAGGATTCTATGAAATTAATACACACAGCTATACAACACAGAGACATAATGCATCAGCATGGCATTATGACATCATGTATCAAATGCTAGACTTGGGGTTAATGTCCTTTCTTTGGGACTTACTAGCTTAGTGATCATTGAGAACTTGTTTAAGTTAAGCAAGCCTCAGTTTACTCAACTGTAAAAGGGGAATAATCATACTTGTGTATAATTTATAGGGAGGTTCAAATGAAATAATACATATAAAGTATTTTTCAAGCTTTAGAGATCTATATAAATCCCAGTTTTTATTATTCTGTCTACCTAATAGAAAGAGTAACTCTCAGGATACAATTTAGTTGTTTAGTAGAATGCAATTAACTGTCTAAGCCCCTTGGGTGTCATTTAGTATATTTCAGAAGTAATGCATTATCTTAGAGAGTGAATATTTTCCCTTTTATTATTTCTTTGATTTTAAAGGATAGTCACTATGGTGGGATAAAAGCTGTTTTATTATCTTTTTGGTGCCTTTAGGGTCAAGTGATCCCAGGAGGCAATAGGCCATCTTCCTGGTATCATGCTGCACAATTGGCAACTATAGTTTATGAGCGGTAGCCAGGGAGAAATACTGATTTGCCACTTCTGCAAAGTCAACTTAATGTCGTGACATCATGTGGTGTTCTTCTTAGAGTGAGTGTTCAGATACTGATGGAACCCCAAATTCAGTATTCTTTCTACTACACTGCTAAATGGTGCCCCACAACTTAGATTTTCCCAGCACACACTGGGATGTCAGGAATCTGTGTCTTTACCAATGCTTTCAAAATTTTTATCACATAGGTCTTTTAGAAAATCCCACAATTATTCATCTACTACTTCAGCCCAACTTCTCAAATAAAATTGTGGTAAACTTTCCATGACATTGAGATGAGAATGAAAGTAACATTTTTCCTTTGTTATATAGCCCATTCAAGAGTGAATTGATTCTCTCAAGAACTATATTGCATCTAAATGTGTAGGCTAGGTAGAGAAAAGAGAATTGAGGACAAAGACTAGCAATTCAACAAGGGCTCATAGGGGGACCTGGGTGAGAGCCAAGATAATAGTGTGGGACAAAGTCACTAAGAAGAGAATTGCAGTGTAATGTAGACATAGGCAGCTTGCTGAGTACCCACCCTATTTCAGTCATACTTACAGTGAAAAGCTTAATAAAACCCTTATTTATTTCAAATGAAATATGTATTATATTGCTTCTATTTCATATTTATCCAAATCAGAGTATATAATCAAAGATTTCTACTATACTCCTTTGTTTTGCATTTAGAGTTCTTCATGATCTTACCCTCTGACCAAATTTCCATCCTAGTTAGACATTACTTCCTTTCCTGCACTCTACCATCCAGCCAAACTAGCCTTTTTTACTATTTCTCCCATATAACACCCCCATCTTTCATATCTGTGTTTTTGTTGTTGTTGTTGTTGTTGTTGTTGATACACTAACCATTTCTCATGTCTACAATGCCCTCCTTCCTCACCCATTGGAATTTTGTAATTCTAGACTTCAGGTTTAAGACTCAACTCAATTACCATCTTCTCCAGGAAGCTTTCCTTTTGAGACTTCCCCAGCTAGAGGTAGGAAAAGGAGTTTTCTTGGCAAAGATACTAAAGTGTTTTGCCATTTCCTTCTTCAGTTCATTTTATAGATGAAGCAACTGAGGCAAACATGGTTAAGCAACTTGCCCAGGGTTACACAGATAGTAAGTGTCTGAGGCTGAATTTGAACTCAGGTCTTCCTGACTCCACGCTTGGTGCTTTATCCACTCTACCACCTAGCACTTAATAAGTGCTTATTGATTGATAGAAGAATTTATATATATATACACACACACATATATACATATGTGTATATATATATATATATATATATATAGTACTAATTTCTGCCATCCAAAGACATAGCTCTCATTTAAAATACTGGGGTAATGGAACCAATTACTACCAATAATATTGTCTCATATAGAGTTATAACTTTTGTGTTGGAAGGGTTTTTAAAGGTCACCAACCCCATCCTTCCTATTAAAAAAATTAGAACTCTGAGGTCCAGAAAGGTCATTACTTTCCTAAGCTCACCTAGGCTAGTGATACATCTAGGAATCAAAATCAGGTTCTGTCACAGATCCAATATTCTTTCCATTGTACCACACTGTATCCTACTATAGCCCTCAGACTTGCATTGTTAGGGTTTACCCAAATGTAAATTTTGATATGTTGAAATTTAAAAGGGATAAATGTAAGTCCTCATTTTTATTTTAAAAATCAATTTCACAAGTACAAGATGGAAGAGTCTAGACTATATAGATAGATAAATAGTATGTAAGCTCTTTGAGGGCAGAGATTATTTCATTTTTATCTCTGAATCCCAAGTCATTAGCATGAGTCTGGCACTTAATGAACATATTGTGATGAATTGATTGATGTCAGTTCATCTGAAAAAGATCTCTGGTTTTTAATGAACTGCAATCTCAGAATGAGTCATCTGTGTGATATAGCTACCAAAAAGGCAATATTAAAAAAGGTATAGTGTCCAGTCAGAATGAAGGATGCCATAATTACACAGTATTCTGCCTTGGCCATGTCAAATGTGGGGTATTGTGTATAGTTCTTGGTGTTACATTTTAGGAATGACATTTGATAAGCTAGAAGGCAATGATGGGGGAAGGGAGCAACCAGGATGATGGAAGCCCTTGAAATCATGTTACTCTTCAAATATATATTTTGAAAAATCAGTTTTTAAAACACATTGATCAAGAGCAACTGAAAGGTTGCAATGGAGGAATTGTCCATAAGGAGGTAACACCTATGATAATTGACTTCATAGTAGTTATAGCAATAATATAGCAGTAACTATGATAACCATAAAGGAGTGACCAGTAGAGAGATCTAGCAACTGACTTTCTGGTCAGCCCTGGGCATCCTTGATCAAAGGATTGTTTGAAGGAACTGGAGATGTTTACCATGGTAAAAAAAAGACTTATGGGGACATGTTAGCTGTCATCAAGTAACCGAAGGGCTTCACATGAAAGAGGTATTGAATCTGTCTGCTTGGCTCAAGAGAGCAGAATGAGGACCAATAATTCAAAGTTGCAAAGAGGCAAATTTTACACTTGAAGTTAGGGCTGAAGTTGGGGTAGTTCTTAACGATCAGTGCAATGCAAGAATAGAATGAGCTGGCTTGCAAGGTTGGGGTTCTAAACCTTTCTCTATAGGTTTTCAGACAAACACTGGATATCTGCTTATTGAGTATGATATAAAGGGATTTTTAAGTAAACGTGGGACCAAGAAGTAGCTAGGTAATTCAGTGGATAAAGTACTGGGCCTGGAGTCAGGAAGACTTGTCTTCTTGAGTTCAAGTCTGGCCTCAGATACTTACTAGCTAAGTGACCCTGGGTAAGTCATTTAACCTGGAAAATATTTGGAATATTTTCTCAGTTTCCTCATCTGCAAAAATGAGCTGGAGAAGGAAGTGGCAAACCACTCCAGTATTTTTGCCAAAAAAAACCCCAAAACCAAAACAAAACTTAAAATGAAGTCACAGAGAGTTGGGCATTACTGAAATGACTGAATAACAACAACAAAGGTGGAGCTATAGCTGAAGGTCTCACCACTTCCACCTTTTAGGATCCATGGATAGATGCTATGTGGTATGTAATTCAGTGGTCACTTATTAATGTCAGTTGCTCTTTACAGACTACCAAGGTGTTGCTTTAAACTGAAAAGTTTTGTAGATAATCTCTCTCCTTAAGTTGCTCTTTTTTTTTCTGCCTCCATTTCTGTCCATTTCCCTGACTCCCCATTACTATCAGTTTGTCTGTCTGTATTCTTTGTCTTCTTGTCTCTGTTTCTCTGAATTGGTCTTTGTTTACATGTCTCTGTCTCTTTTTCTTGATCTCTCTCTCTTATGTCTCTCCCTCCAATCTCTCCTCTATATTTCTGCATTGTAATTGAAGGTGTCTGAAAAGATCTAGTGTAATTTTAACTTACTAAAGCTTAAAGTATATTTGTGATTCAGAGGCCTTAAACTTTTTGCCTAACTTCAGTGTAATTCTCAACTAAAAAATTAAACATGGATCATAAAGAGAAATGGATATTTTTAAATTGACAAAATGTATTTAGTAATAATGATATATTTCTTTTAAAAATCTATGATTTGGCATATTTTAAGACTATATTCAAAGCTTCTCTAGAAGGTTTATTATAGAAGTTTGATAAATTTTTAATAATAAAATGGAACTATTTGCACCATTTTCTTGCATTTTTGCATGTTAAGTTTAAATACTTGTTTTGCTTACAAAGCTGTTGATTATGAAAAGAAAAGTTCGTTACTGTTCCTTATCTTCATTGAACCATTCAATGCAAGTTCAGCAAGCCATTAAAATTAATAGGTCAGCTCAGAACAGGATAGATATAGAAGAAAAATCCCAAGGTGATTAGCTGTCGAAGTGTTGCATCTGTGGGTCAAGATGAATGAGGGAGCCACACTTTTTGGTAATAGTCTTTCCATTTTGCTCCATTATAATTCATGTGTGCTTGTCATCTTTAAAAGTTGCAGATTAGAATGAAATAAAAATGTTATAGCCATCCTTGGCAACAACTCTAGAAATAAATTATATGATCTAAAGGTGTGGAAAATTGATTTCATATTCAGTGCTATTGGTTTCCTCAAGAACAACAGAGTGGGTGAGATAAGTCACAGATCTTCATCTTAATAGCCTGTGCAGATATGTTGTTTTAATGACCTTAAAGATCAAGCAGACTCAGAGAACAAAAAGAAATATTATCAATAAATAGCATTCTGAATACTATTTTAGTTGATTCCATGTTCTTTAAAAGTGGAAACAGAGCAATATCAGATTGTATTGCATCAAAATCACATGTGTCATTTTTTGCTAGAAGGATAAAAAGGTCTTTAGTTGTAATATTGCTTACTTCAAGATTCTTATCTCAAGGGTAGACTTTTTCAGTGCTGGAGCCCCAAGATCATGTCTTATTTTCCTGTCTGATTTTAGCATGTGTAGTACATTTGTGTAATTTTTGGGTTTAAATCTTTTGTAATCAAATTGTTTACACAGTGGATACCTGTTTCATGACCATAGATTTTATATATATATATCTTTAAATATATTTTTATTTGTCATGAGGACCATTGAGAGAGTTTTTGTTTTTGTTTTTTTTTAAAATTTATTTATTTTTCATTGAGAGAATGAGAATATTTCAATGTAACCTATTGGCAAAATGGAAAAAATATACCTCAATATTATATATGAAGGGCACTGCAAATTATCTCTATAAAATGAAATTAAAGGGTTCTAATGCAGTGTAGTTTGATTTTCAATGAAAAAGCTCATTTAGATCTGTAAAAACTAGGAGAGGGGAAGGAGCTCAAGTAAATATACACTTCTAAAAAATAACTCCAAATATTTTAAATCTCCATTATACGTACTAGAAATGCCCTGATAAAATATTCTAAAAATAAATGAAGTCATCAGTCTTTTCTACTCTCATGTCATATTTTGCTTCTTGTTCTGTGTGAATGAGCAAGTCCTTATTTTCAAGATTTTCTTAATCCTAATAGAAAAATGGTAACTGAGAGCCAGCTCTGAAAGTTTCTAATACTATGCACAGAGGCAATATGCATTTGGTTAATTCATTTATGACACAGTGCATATTTCCTTTTCCTTTTCCAAATAAGACAGTTACTTTTGCTTACATACATAGAGAGAATCACCTGGCCAAACATGCTAGAATTTGCTTCTGTTATGGTAAAAATTTCCTTTAGGACTAACATCTATAAGGAATGTTATAATGCATCATTATGACTTTCCTAGAAAAAAGTTATTTAATCTAGCTACCAGAAATTCCATTTTTCAGCTGTTTCCAATACTATCCTTAGTACAGTCTCATTACTTAGTCTTGGAGAACAATCCAAGAAAGTCAAATTTGTGTCCCATATATTAATATTGGTCTTTTGGACAACTGAAAATTGAATTGAATATAGTTAAAGCTGCTTGTGCTAATTAATTATGTGAACAGGTAGAGTTCACACATTTTGAGACTAGAAAGAAAATTTGTGTCAATATGAATACACAAATATATAATAAATATGTCTAACAATTTTACCAAAGTGCAAAATAACCGTAATTTATTATTGCCTTCACTGCAACAAATAAGAATTATTTAGAGATGAACAATTAGTGAATTTGGAAGTAAGCAACACCACTTACTGGGAGGCTGAATTTGTGAGTGCTGTAACTTAATCTGCGAGATAAAAACTTAAAAGTCTACATCCAACAAGAGGAGAATAGTACTAGAAATTTCAAAATAGCTATTTAGCTCATATTGTATTTAATTAAATAGTTTCTTCACAACTACTTTGTGAGGTAAGTTGGCTAAGTACCATTATTCTCACATTACTGATGAGGAAAATAAGAGTCAAAGTGATAAATGATTATCTTCTTCTTCTCCCCTGTCTTATGTAACAAAACAGTCCTTCTTGTCAATGCAATGACTTTTACATGAAACTTTGACCCTGTCCTATTCCATTTTCGACAGTAGATTGCCTCTTTTATAATCTCTAATCTCATTAATCTTCAGTCCCTTCTTACCTACTGAATTCTTCTCTGCTGCCTTCAAATATACCCACACATCCCCCATTCTCAAAAATATAAACAAAATCTTTTCTTCATCAAACCATCCCCAGTAGGTTTTATCTTCTATCTCTCCTTCCTTTCAATACTAAACTTCTTGAGAAATCCATCTGAAATTCAAATCTCCACTTCTTTTCCTTTCACTAATGAAATGCTCTGCAGTTTGGCTTCTACCCTAATCATTCAACTGAAACTTCTCTCTCCAAAGTTATGATGCCCTCTTAATTGACAAATCTAGTGGCCTTTTCTCAATCCTCATCTTTTTGATTCTGTTGATCAGCCTTCTCTTTCATACTCTCTTCTCTGTAGGTTTTCATGACACTATTCTCTCCTAGTTCTCCTTCCTGTCCATCTCCTTTGCTGGGTCTTCATTTGCTTCATGTTGATAACCCTGGAGTTCCCTTGAGGCTCCAGAGTTTATTGAGTGTCTGTGTGGAGGTGGGGGGTGGGAAGAGGTGACATGTTTGAGAAAAATCACATTATTTCTAAACAGAGGATGGACTTGAATGAAGAGAGATGTATGATAGGCAGACTAAGCAAGAGGCTATTATAGTAGTCCGGAAGTAAGGAGATGAGGACCCTTACTAGGATGGTGGCAGCATTAGAGGAGAGAAGGAGATGTATTCAAAAGATGTTGCAAAGATGAATTGAAAGGTCTTAATAGCAGATTGGATGTGGAGGGTTGAGAGATAGCGAGGAGTTAAGAATGACACCTACATTGTGCTACTAGGGAACTGGGAGTATAGTAGAGCCTTCAGCTGTAATAGGGATGCTAGGAAGTAGGTAGCTTTTGAGGGGAAAGATAATGAGTTCAGTTTTGCACATATTGAGTTTCAGCTGTTTGCAGGATGTCCAGTTAGAGATGTCTAATACAGTTGCAGCTGTGAGTCATGAGGTCAGCAGAGAGGTTAGGGTTGGATAAATAAATCTGAGATTCATCAGGATAGAAATAATTGAACCCATAAGAGCTGATGAAATCACTAAGTGAAATAGTATATAGGGAGAAATAAAGAAGGCCCAGGACAGAACCCTTGGGATACCCCAAAGTACAGGTCTGACCATGTCCCTCTCTTACTCAATAAGTTCCAGTGTTCTCTATTACTCCCAGGACCAAACACAAAATTCTCTGTTTGGTTTTTAAAGTCCTATTACTGGGCTCATTCCTATCTTTCCAGTCTTCTTATACTTATACCCCTCTATATATTCTGAATTCAGAAACATTGGTTTTCTTATTGTCTTTTGCACACCATCTTTTGAATTTTAATTGACTCTTCTCTATGCCTGGAATGCTCACCCTCCTAATTTGTTCTTTGCTCCCTGGTTTCCAAGACTCATCTCAAATTCCACCTCTATAAGAGTCTTTTCTCAGCCCTTCTTCCACCTACCCCCATGTTATGACTTCCCTGAGATAACCTTAAATTTATCCTGAATATGTCTTGTAAATACATATTTATTTATATAAGTAGCCTTCTCTATTAGAATACAAGCCCTTTGAGGACAGAGACTGAGTTTTTACCTGTCTGTGAATTCCCCAGACTTAGCACAGTGCTTGGCACATAGTAAGCATTTAATAAATGATTATTGACTTGACGTAACTTGTTCAAGGTCACATTGCTATGAAGTAGCAAAGATGAGAGTTAAGCCCAAATCTTTTAACTATGAGTTTAGTTTTCTTTCTTCTATACCATGTTGCCTCAAGCTATAAATAGGATAGTTCTAGGGATCTGCAATCTAGTCAATATTGACTCCTATAAATAATGGAGAACATTCTTGCTCATATATCCTGTCTTACTCTAGTTCATAGCCTCCTGTGAATTTACTATGGGGAATCCATCTAATCTGCAGGTGGCTTTCCACTAGTTCTCTGAATATTGTCTGCAATATCTCAGAAAGATCAGAGTTCACATCTTATCTTAAATAGTTGCTCTGTGACCCTGAGCAAGTCACTTAATCTCTTTATGTCTCAGTTTCTTGTAAAATAGGTATAATTAGGGTGCTTACTTTACAGGGTTGTTGCGAAAATTAAATGAGATATTTATAAAACAGTACAGTGCCTGATACATATTAGGTGCTAAATAAATGCATATTCCCTTTCTCTTTCCTTTCACTTTCTCCATTGACATATTTTGCACCATTTTGTAATAATTCCTTAATCTTTTGTAATTTCCTCACACCTACCATGGACCTCTCCATTGCCGTTTGGGTGATTCTCAAGTTTATTCCTTGGAGACTTGCAGTATAATATCACTGGAAGAATAGTGGCATTAACTAGATGGAATTTTGTTTCAGGGAGAACTTTGGGGACATTCAAGGTACTACACAGTTTCCCAAAGATCATTTATTACCCTCTCTTCCTTCTGTCCATTTCTAAGCCCAAATTTTAATAAAGCCAGAACTGAAAAATAACCTAATTGGCTGTCTTAGAATAGTTTTTTTTTTCAGGCAAAATAAAGAAATCATGTCTTCTCCCCCTTATGTCTACATTTTTTGGAAACCACTTGAAAGGGGTATAAATTATGTTTCAAATCACCATAATGTTTATCTGAGGTATTTATTGCTATGGTATTTCCTTGCAAACCACAACCATTATTAACTAGCTGTATGTTGAATCATTGATAATGGAGTTTTCCTAATTACCTTACTTAGATTTGAATCATTTGCATCTATTTGGCTCCTGAATTATTTTTGAACATGTGGATCGATGTCTTGTTTGTGTATAGATTGAAGCGGCATCCAAGAGAAACAGATTAAAATAGAATTGGGAATGTGTATATGATAGAAACAGATAACTTCTTGATGAACAAACTACCAACTATTTCTCTTAGAGTAACAGATTTATAGGTGGAAGGGACCTTAGAAGTTGTGAAGTCATTTCTATACCCCACTTCTTCACATTATGAATGAAAAAGTATGGCCCAGTGAGATTATGATGTTCCCAAAGTCACACAGAGTAGGTAGATAGACAGAAGTAGGATTTGAAACCAGGTGTTCTGACTTCAAATTGAACACTCATAAGAGAATAGATACAGAGTTGGAAGTACCACAGAAGACATTTACACCAACCTTCCTTGAATTAAAACACACTGAGACCCAGAGAGGTTAAACAACTTGCTCATGGCCACACAGGCAGTAAATGTCTAAAGGTGGTTTCTTTGATTGTAGAGTCAATACTTATTTTTATGATAATAGCTGAGTTCCTAATCATACAGTTCCTAATACATACAGTAGTGGAATGAAAATGGCTTGCAGACTAGAGATGAAGGTTGGCATGGACCAGAGAATATTTCCTTTCCTCTTGAGTAAGTGTTGAAACAAATGAACTCTATTTGTAGTGTTGATGCAGCAGGGGTGGCAGTTGTCTACTTGTATGTGTTTTCTCCTAGTCTCCCATACTGGAGTTATGGAGGAAGTAAAGTTCCTTTTTCTGACTTCATAATGGTTAAATGGATTTACTGATAACAAGGCAGAAACCCTTCATGGTTTTCTAATTCCTTTTATTCTTCCTGGGTATTCCAAAAACCAATGACACCATGGTTCCTTTGGAATGGCAAGGTTCTCTACTACCACAAATACATAGTTTAAATCTATTAGTTTGCTTTTTTTTTTTTTCAGAATGCTTCTCACCTCAGTGTATCTCTTGTTATTTGGGCATGCCTGAACTTCTATCAATGGTGCCATAGGACATTCTGGGTGAGGAGTCATTTTCTGGATCTATGTGAGGTCCAGTTTTTAAAGAAAGATCAGGATAGTGCTTTATTATTTTGTCACAAGTAGTTCTTACTTTTTTGGTTTTGCATGCTGTCTCATGGAAAGGATACAGAAAAATATTATAGGGTCAAATAATTGGAACCACTTCTCTTGTATGGAAGCAGTGACAGAGAACTGACATCAATCAGTCTGTGATTTGAAAGATTTTTTTTTCCTTGATAATTAGCAGTATGCTGTATTTTTCTCTGAAACAGTTTTCAACTAGAAAGAATTCATGAAGTAAATGTACATCATTTATCATTCTAGTAGCATCAAGCATTTGAGAAATGTAGTTAACTTTTTAAAAAATGACTGTTTCCTTCAGGAGCTACATTAGTCCTGGTGTAGTTCCTCCTGTAAATGATCTATTATAGGAAATAGTTATGTGAAGGATACCCAATTTAATTTTACCTGACAACAGAGGTCCCTGAAAGGAGCATGAATGATTTACAGGCCAGTTTAAATGAAAAGAAAGTATGTGTCAATTTCATAAGTAGTCAAAAATTCATATTTTCCTTACAATCTTTTTTTTCATTCTGTATCTTTGCATTCATCTTCTCCTTGAATTTATATATATGATTCACAAGTTCATCAATATTGTTTCCATCAGTGTAGATTTTAACCACACTAAGACTAAACAGAAGGTCTTTCTAAATTATGGTCAAAAAAGTCTCTTGGTGACTAATTTCTTGATGATGAGCCTTTCTAAACTTATCTGACTGTCTAGTTTTCATATTTTAGTACTTAATAAACACTTGTTGATGACTTGATTTACAGCTAAGTCTATACTCAAAGTCTTTCCAACTTCATGGGATCTGTGAAAGCTTACACTTCATTGGTATCATATTTGAGAACCCAAGGTCATGGCTATGATAAAAAAGAAGCATTAGAGTTCAACTTTGGTGGAAATGTTTGTGTATTTAGATTGTGTGTGTGTGTGTGTGCTAGATGCTTAAATGTTTATTGAAAGTTTTTAAAAAATATAATCTCTTTATGTATACATGCATACCTATATCAAATATACGAAGCATGATTTCCTTCAGAACAAAGCTTATCAGGGCCATATTTATCTCAACTAAATTTATTAATGTATAGATTACACTCAGAAATAACTTATTTGAATTTCAATGGAACCACTTACTATACTATTTCTTTCCTCATCACATGTGCACAGACCAAGTAATATTGCCTCTGTAATCTAATAATTACATCATAAAAATAGAATTTCTAAACTTTTCACAAAGCAATAACAATATTTTTATTTTAAAGTGAATACATTTCCAAGTTGCAAAAAAAGTGTTAAAATATTAAGCTAGATAGAATTGATACTTGGAGAAATTTCTACAAGTTTTCAAGTACTCTATGTTTTTAATGATGAATGTAGAAAAAGTACTTTATCTACCCCATATTTAAAAATATATCAAATGCTGGCTAAAAATCTGAAATATAAATAGCTTATACCAGAAACTAGTGAGCATTGATATGAATGACAAGGAAGTGTGGGTAAGTGGCAACTCTCTGGGGAAATCACAGAAATTCTCCAGAGTATTTCTCCATGGCCTCACTAACAGATGTGGAATCTCCTGGCAATAAAGTTACAAAAGAACACAAAGAAAAACAATGTCTCAATGAATTATTCAGTTTGTCAATACCAAATCGAATATGGGGAATAGAGCTAGGATTCTGGTTAATAAAGTGCTCTCTTGTCCATTACATCAGAAGAGTAATGTTGCACTTAAATTTATATTGATTAGCAACTGAGAGCTTAAAGTATCAGCATCTAATTATCACTTCTATCTTCTCATTCAGTTTTAATTACCAATCTTTCCACCCAGTGTCTTCTGTACTAATGCTGGTTTACAATTAAGGAAGATAAGAAATGTTTGCAAAACTAAATCTCCTCTAAGTGGAATGTACTATTAAAGACTGCTTCTTTTAAATGAGTATCCAATGATAAGCAGTCATTAGTAAGTGATTATTACCTCAAAGACTGTCTAAACTTAAACAAAATAGTCTAAGTATTATGCTATGAAAGCTTGTTGTATTGTCTATATTCCCCCTGCAATTTGGAGTTCTTTGTCTCTTTTGACTGATGCTGTCATTGAAACAAATTGGCAGTTTGTAGCAATTTCCAAAGCATGACTGAGAATTGTCTTTGGAAGTTTACAAATGTTGTAATAGAAAATGATATTCAGTCATGCTCCCCAGTAGCTTTGTTATAAACAAAATGAAATAAAAACTCCATTTATAATAATTTTCAATTTTTCTTCATATTTAAAGGAATATTTATATAATCACAGAACATTAGAGTAGGAAAGGATTATAAAAGACCATGTGGTCTGACACAGACCTGAATAGGAATCACCTTTACTGACTCCATGACAAGAGGTCATACAGTCTTTTGATGAATGCTAGAAAAGTGGAACTCATTACATCCAAAGCGAGCCCATTCCATTTGGATATCACTCCAGTTGTTAGTACATATTTCCTAAACCTGCTTTCCTGCAATTTCAACATATTATTCTTAATTCTACCCTCTAAAGCCAATCAGAACAAATGTAATCCTCTTTTGCATGAGAAACCTTCAAATACCTGCAGAATATCTATCATGTTTCCCTTACCTCTTTTCTTTTTTAATCTATACATATCCAATTTATGTAATAGTTTCAAATTCCCTTAAAATACTGGTCATTCTCCTCTAGAAATACTCTAACTTATCAACATCTTTCCTCAAATGTGACACTTATAACTGGCCATAATTACACAAGTATAACTTGGTGAGGGCAGTGTGAAGCAGGATTATCACTTTCCTTATTCTGACCTGCCTTCTCTTAAGTCACCTACAATCATATTTGCTTTTGTCATTGTTATGCCATACTCTTGACTGATATCAACTTTGCAGCTCACATTCATTAAAAAAAAACAAACAAACACAACAACAACCACCCCAAACATATTCATATCACATAAACTGTCAACCACTATCATCTCCCTCAGCTTGCAGTTAACTTTTATGAAACCCAAGCATTAAACTTTACATCTATGCCTGGTAAACTTCATTTCATTAGGTTCCTCCCATTGTTCTAGCCTGTTGAGATATTTTTGAGTCCTGCAGTTACCTTGCAATGTGCTAGCTCTCCTTCTTAGTTCTGTATCACCTGCAAACTTAATAAGTATACTATCATATCTCAATCTATGTCACTGTTACAAGTATTATATAGCATAGGAACAAGGAACAAACTCTGAGACACTTCACTATGTACTTCCTTATAAAGTAACCTTGATTCATTAGTGACTATTCTGGGCAGGGGCAAAGGTTGTTCATTCAGTGTTCTTTTTATTTTTAATTTTTATTGCATTTTATTAGTCTTCTCAATATTAACGAGCATGAGTTTATACCCCAATGTTCTTTAAATTTACATATATTTTATTATAAAGGAGGAAAAGCATTGTGTTAAGTGATTATTTCAGTTAACCAAAGTTTATTTTCTCTACCTCCTACCTCTTCATCTCTGGTTAAAAAAGTCTTATAAAGAGTCTGTATAGCCAAAAACAAACAAACAAACAAACAAACAAACAAACAAATTCCTTCATTGACCATGTCTAAATATACCTCTCTTTCTAAACAGAGTCCATCACCTCAGGACATGAGTAGCAGGTTTCATCATCATTCTCTGGAAATGTGGTTGGTCTTTGCATTGGTCAGATTTCTTAAGTCTCCCAAAGTTGTTTGTCTTTACAGTATCATTGTCACATAAGTTGTTTTCCTGGTTCTGCTCACTCTTCTCTGCTCAGTTCATATCAGTCTTCTGAGGATTTTCTGTAATCATCCTCTTCATCTTATAGCATAATAGTATTTCATTATATTCATGTACTGTTGTTCAGCCATTCCCCTATTGATGGGTACACTTTAGTTTTCATTTCTTTTCCTCTATAAGCAAATGACAATAAATATTTTGTACATATAACCCTTTTATTCTTTCTTTGATCATTTTAGGGGTGTAGACATTGCTCTGTCAAAGCATATGCAAGATTTAGTAACTTTTGGTTGCATAGTTTTGCAGAATACCTGGACTAATTCATAATTGTACAACAGTTCATTAATGTGTCTGTTTCCCTACAGCCTTCTCAAATTGATCATTTTCCTTTATTTTTTGTCAACTTAATGAATTATGTGTGTTAGAGACAGAACATTTATTATGTGCTTACTCTGTGCCGGGCACTGTGTTAAGCATTGGGAATACAAATACAAGAAAATAATATGGTGCCTACTGTCAGGGAGTTTAAATTTTAGTAGGGCAAGACAAGCTCTAAAGGGGAACTAGAAAGGTGGGGAAAAGGGTGTAAAACTTCTGAGGAAGTAGAACAGTTTGGAAAGTGAGTTTAGTGGGGAGTGAACTGAGCATGGCTGGCATCCCACAGGAAATGGTCATTCCATGAAGAGAATCATTAGTCAGGAGCCTAGGTCCCAGGGCAAATCATCCTGTGTTAGGCAAAGCTGCTGAAGACATACAGTAATCTGGAGAGCAGGTTGAGATAAATTGTGAAGTGGAACCTCAGAATTGCTTTAATTTGTATTTCTCTGCTTTTTAGCGTTTTGGAGAATTTTTCTGGTGGCTATTGATAATTTGGATTTCTTCCCTTGAAAATTTCTTGGTCATCTCCTCTGACGTCCTTTGATTTTTATTTATCTACTGAGGAATTTGAATTGATTCCTTATATATCTTAGAAAGGAGAATTTTATCAAAGAAATTTCCTGCAAAATTTTTTCCCATTTATGTTTCCCTTCTAATTTTAGCATTGTTTTTGTCTGTGCAAAAACTTCTCTAATTTTATGTAATCAAAATTTCCATTTTATCTTCTGTGATCTTCTTTATCTTTTATTTGATCATAAACTCTTTCTCTATCCATAGATCTGAAAGGTAATTGCTTCCTTGCTCTTCCAATTTGTTAGGGTCAGCTAGGTGGTGCAGTGGATAGAGCACTGGCCCTGAAGTCAGGACAACCTGAGTTCAAATCCGGCCTCAGACCAAACACTTGACACATACTAGCTGTGTGATCCCGAGCAAGTCACTTAACCCCAATTGCCCAAACAAACAAAAAAAAAGAATTTACCGATTTGTTTATGATTTCACCCTTTATTTCTAAGTAAAGTACCCATTTGGAACCTATCTTGATAAATAGTATGAAATGTTAGTCTATACCTAATTTCTACTAGACTGCTTTCCAGTTTTCTAATCAGTTGTTTGGTCATGTCCAACTCCTCATGACCCTGTTTGGGACTTTCTTTGCAAGGAAACTGGAGTGATTTGTCATTTCCTTTTCCAGCTCAGGAACTGAGGCACAGAGGGTTAAATAATCTGCCCAGACTCACATAACAAGTAAGAATCTGAAGCTGGATTTGAATTCAGATCTTCTTGACTCCAGGCCTGGTGCTCTATCTACTGTGCTGGAGTCACACTAACGCATTATTAGAGAAATTATGAGTTGGTTAAATGTTTCTGGAAAGCAATTGGGAAATAAAGTTACTAACATGCCCATACTCTTTATTAGAGATTCCATTGGTTGGCATATACCTCAGGGAGGTCATTGACAATTAGAAAAACTTCATGTGTATTACATGTACACTGTTTATAACAAAGAACTAGAAACAAAGCAGATATCTATATGTTGGAGAATGGTTAAGCAAATTTTGGATTGAATTTGAATATAATGGAATATTACTGTGCTGTAAGAAATGATAAATAGGGGCAGCTAGGTGGCGCAGTGGATAGAGCACCAGCCCTGAAGTCAGGAGGACCTGAGTTCAAATCTGGCCTGAGACCAAACACTTCACATGTACTAGCTGTGTGACCTTGGACAAGACACTTAACCCTGATTGCCTCACTAAACAAACAAAAAAAAAAAGAAATAATAAATAGATGAATATAGAGAAACGTGGAAAGGCTTATATGTGCAAAGTGAAGTGAGCAAATTCAAGAAAACAAAATTCCCAATGACTATAGCAATGTAAATGAGATGAACAATAAATAAGACACTTAAAATGAATGTTGTGAAATTGTAAAGAATAACTTGCATTCCAAAGAAGAGATATCAGAAGATTCTTCTCCCACTCCTCTGAAGAGGCAGAGCACCCGTGGGTGTACAACACTGCATACAATGTCAGATTTTTATGAGATGTTGATTGTTTTTGCTGAATTTTTATCTGCATCTTTTTATTATTTTTATTTACAAAAAACTTTGTTATAAGAGGTTATTCATTAAAAGGGAATGGGAGAAGGAAGGAATCTGGAGAAATCTAGGTGAAGAAAAAATTGAACATCAATAAAAAAGAGAGAATTGGGATAATCTGACATGACCTATTCTTGAAATCATGCTTTTCTTTTGTGATCATCGTGTTTATGTTTTAGAAAAAGGGTTCTTAGCCTCAAGTCCATAGATTCCCAAGGAATGCATGGATAGATTTCAGGCAGTTTGTGAACTGGGTTGAGAAAATAAAGATAAAATACATCTTTATTTCCTCTCACCTCTAACTGATATTTACACTAAAAACAACAACATAACATTATTCTGACAAGGTATTCATAGGATTCATTGATGACCAAAGAGTTCCATGACAGGAAAAAAATGTTAACAACACTACAATTTTACCAGAAATCAAAGTCAAACCATAAATCAGTTAATTTTGTCATTGCTTTTGCATCTTTCCTCTTCTCTATGATTTTCCAGTTCTTTCAGAACTTGTGACAGAGTTGATATGGGACTGATAATTTTACCTCAGTGAAATCAGGTTGGGGCAAATATCTTTCTCCTTGGCACAGAAAAGAAAATTAACATCAAACTGAGCAGTTCTGCCTTCTCTATACTACCTGTTATCATCCCCTACAACTAGAACAATGGCCTTTTCATTTCTTTGATCTTCCTTTGATCAGAAAATAGCTTTAAAAATTCCCTTTTGTCTTCTTTAGGATTTATTCATTATGTTATCTGTAGCTTATTCTGAACTGTTGGAGGTTCTGACACTATTTTTATAGGACTCAGCTTCCTTTTCAGTGACAAAGGCCCTCCCAGAAGCAATCTAGATAATTCTGTTTAAGCCAGCCAACCAAGAGTGATGGCCAGGGATCCAATAATCTCAAAATTGAAGGAGCCAGGCATGAAGAGCTATATGTAGTAGCACTTAGGCAATTGTGATATCAGATAGTTAAGGTTATTTCAGTGTTATTATATGGTATAATCAAATATTAGGATAAGAGTAGAGAAGTACCATCTAAAGTCTAAGATGCTTATGAGTGGTGAGAGAACCATCCGAACAAAAAAAGAAACTATGGTAGCAGCATTAAAATAACAAGGTTTCCAGAAGAAATAAAAAGAGGTACTTGGGAACAGTTAACTATAGATTATTGAGGGGTTCTGATGCTTCTACTATAGTACTCCAGCCCCACATAATCTTTTTCCTGCCTTGTTTGCTTTTCTGGTCTTAAAGGAGGATTTCCTTATGCCCAGCTTATGACCTTTGGCAAAAGTCTAGGTGACCTATGTAGTTGGGGACCATCATAAATGTATGTTGTAGGTTTATTTTTGAGATAGGTCCTGGAATATTTGGGAACTTAATTTGATAGATTGAGTGGAGTGACTGATTCCTGGATTATATCTTTGTTAAAATTGTCTTCTTCTGTAGCATGGGCCCTAGCCATAAGGATTCTGATAGATAGATGTTACTAGAACAGGCTTAGGCTTCAAGGCTTTTGAAGCTATAACTTATTGAATGGATACTCATTTTAAGGTTTATAAATATGCATATTCTGTATGTATTCACATATATGCATGTTGTATAGTTCTATCTATAAAATTGTCATCTGTTAAATTTATTCTCAAGTGTATAATATATTCATGCATACAAATGAATTAAAAGCATGACTACAAAATTAAGGCTATAAATCTAAGTAAACAAAAGTTACAAAAAACAACTCCAAGTTAATTCTCATGTTGTAATTGTTTAACTTTTTATCCCTTTCATTTAATAATGAAAGGGATAAAAAGTTAAGCAATTCAAATTCTTGTAGATATTAAATTCTAAACAGCACAGAGCCAAACACAGAAGTCTGGGGATGCCCTATTAGAGACTGCCTTTCTATTTGACATCAAATCATTACTATCTACTTTGGGGTCTGACACTCAACCAGTTCTAAATTTACCTAACTCTGTTTTCATCTATCCCATGGCTCTCTATTTTGTCTAAAAAATTAGCATGAGAGATTTTATTAGACACTTTAATAAAATCTAGGTAAACTATGTCTTTAGCGCTCCTATAATGTAAAAATCTAATCTATAAAGAAAGAAAATGAGATTAATCTATAATGACCTGATCTTTAACATTCAATCAGTAAGCAAGTTCTGTTGTTTCTGGGCAGCTAGGTGGTACAGTGGATAAAGTGCTAGACCTGGTGCCAGGAAGATCCAAATCCAAATCCGGCCTCAGATGCTCATTAGCTGTGTGACCCTGGTAAAGTCACTTAATCCTGTTTGCCACTATTCTTTTAATAATGAATTTTAGATCTTTACAAGGTAACAAAAACTATCACTGGTCTATCATTTATAGATTCTTTTCTCCTGTGGGGGTAATCTTTGCCCTTCTCCAATCCTATGGAACAGGGAGCTCTCTTGTTTTTCCTGATCTTGATCTCTCAACAAAAACAATTGAACAGGGATGGGAATTTGAGGAGGAAGGAAGAAAACATGATTTGTCTGTGTAGGAACACCGAGAGAGGAACTTACTTCATTCCATCAAATCACCAACTTCTTTGCAACAATTCTTAGTCTTAGTGAATTTCCTGGGGGCCCTGCTGGACTTACCCAAGATCAACCGGCCTCCCACTAAGTGGAAGATCTAAGACTTTGACTCAGGGCTTACTCTGAGGCTAGCTCTCTATCCCCTTTGTTGTTTCCTATTTTTCCCAATATTAAAATCATTTTTCTTGGAAGAAAATACACACAGAAGCAAAATAAGAGTTGAGCCATTTTCTCATGTCTCTATCACCTATCATTGTCTCATCCACCTTGAGCAATGATTATGTCTCTTTTCTGATCCTCCTCTTTTCCCCAAAATAGCAAAACAAAACCAAAAACAAAAAAAAGACCTTTCCACTTTCCTTAGTATGTCTTTCCAAGCTCAGTTAATTCTCAGCTTTAATATGTATGAGGCTGTTCTTAGTGGACCAGGTCATATTACCTTTGTTTGACTTTTTAAAATCTGAAGTGGTCAATATGGGTCCATATCAGTCTTTTAAAGTTATTCTCCTTTTCCTCTTCATCAGAACTATTTCTGTTCATATCTTCATACTATCATTCCTAGGATTTTTTCCTATCCCTCCTAAATTGACACCCCTTGCAGAATTTTTATCAATAGAATCCTATATATTTCTCCAAAACTGACTCTCTAGAATGAAATTTAAACTGTATTGGTCTTTCCTTCCCTTCTCTGAAACAAAATCAAGGATGGAAATGATCACCCTCAAGATTTTAATAATTTTTATTTAAGTAACTGGTTCTTTCTTGTTGGTAAGAAGCAGATCTGGAATCATAGTTCTCTTTATTGGCTCCTCTACATTTGAAAGCATGATATATCATTAAGGCAAGACAAAATGTTTGTTTCAGCCTTACTTTTCGGAAAGAGATTGAGAGCTTATCAGCACAGAGGACAATTTATCTGTCCAGGTAAGTCCTCTTTTGTTACTATACCATGTCTCCATTCCAGGCTTGTGACTTTCTATTCTATCTCTTCAACTATTGTGTATTTCTATCCAAATGATCCATTTGGCTGATAATATTGCTTCTCTCTCTACTGTTTTTGATATGTACACAAATGCCCTCTGCTATACTTTCCCTCTCTGGTTCATGCATTTTCTTATGTGACCATACCTTCTTAATATATAGCATTATTTTTCCCTTTACCCAATGTACCCTTGCCTTATCCTTTTCCTTTTGAAGGATGCCCTTATAAATGCACATTTTAGTCATTATTCCTATTTCACCAAGTCTTATGGATAACTACAGTATACATTTCAATATACTTCCTTTAATTAAGATATTTGTTTCATTTTCAATGTTATCAGACTTTGTGAACTTGAACACAGACTTTTGAGGTCATGTAATTTGTTATTGGCACCTTTCTTGGATTTGTCTCTTGCTAGTTTTTGTACATTCCACTACTATTCTTTCTCTACTATCTTTCTCTTTACAGTTTGTAGCTTTATAGATATATGTAATTACTTATCTTTTTCCCCTCTCCTTTTAAGTTTAAAGAACAGTTAGAGAGAGAATTTGAAACTCAGAAATTTAAAAAATAAATGTCAAAAATTGCTTTTACATGCAATTGGGAAAAAATAAAATATTATTTTTAAAAATAAAGAACATTTGATTAGATTGTTAAGTTTCCAGTCAAACTCATTTTTATAAGTTCTTATAAGGCAGACTTCATCTTTGGCCAAGTACTCATTGTACATATGTTTTGTGTCATTATTCAGAAATATGAATTGCTGACTCATTTGCTCATAATCTGAGCTAGGTGTTCACTTCTTAAGTCTGCTATTCTCTTTTGAAGCTCTTGCCTTCAATCAACAACAATGATGAAAACATCAGCTATGTCCCTTAGGTTTTGCTGAAGATGATATTTGTCAAACTTGACTGAATTAAATGACTTAGAATTTCTTTGATTTTGTATGTTTGAACCTGCACTCTTAGTAATTTGTGAATATACTTTGGGATAAAAATGTAAGATTCAATTTAATTTAACAATTTTTTATTAAGCACTCTGATGGACATTGAATACCTACAAAAAATGTTAGACCCCTGGCTAATTGTGAATTTTTGAAAATTCATTTTACATATGCATAATGTGTGTGTTGTGAGGTTAACAGGAATACAGTGCTGAATGAAAATAAAATCCCCAACAAAAACTGGTGAAAATTCCTAAAACACTAGACGAATGGTTTAGAGCTCAATTTCTATCATTTTAGAAAAAAAATTCAATAGCTTGTTCAGGAGGAAGAATAAGCTTCCCCAGAGTTGGGATCAGTGTGGATTTGGATTTCCACCAAAAATGCTTTTTTTGTGTGTGAATTTGCTAATACTTTAGAACATGGAGGATTATTAGAAATATCTATACAGTCTTTTGAAGAATAGATAAACATCCCAAGTTGTGCTTACATGTGTAAGGAGGGATTTATACCCTCACCACAATTAATGTAATTATATAGAATCCTTAAATACTGAAATTCAGGCAGTCAACCAACAAATAATCATAATTAGGTTTTAATGTGTAAACCAGAAATACTTACATACCAATACCTGTATAAGGTCTGAATCCATCTTTCAATGAATATAAGACTATATTCATCATTTGATATGAATAGATGTTAAGGAATTTTCCTAAGACTGTGAATAATTATTTACTCAGAGAGACTTAGTTTTCCCACTCCTTTTGGATAAAGACAAATGATACCATAAAGAAGCATCTTGTAATCTTGTGATTTGCTGAAAGAATCAAAAAATCTCCCAAGCCTATGTATGAAAACAACAGTTAATTGAATGCTATTATAATTCATTACAATATTGTATTATTGTAGTGTACAATTGTACAATGTTGTAATATTGTATGAGATGTTACAATAACAGAGGACTCCAAGTTTTGGAGTTGAGAATTCTAGGAGAAACACTAATATGGAGCAATGTCTGGAGAAAGGAAGTTTCAGTGAAAATGGCTCTTTATATTATAAAGAAGTACTGGTTATGGAATAGAGAAAGAAACAAATCCTCAAAATTCAGTAGAGAGCTTCAGGACTCCACGAAGGGAAAAATTACTTCTACTGTGGTATCAGTAGTTGGGAGTTATTTATTTTGCCACAGATGTCTTCTAAATGTGTGCCTCACTACCATTAGATACTGCGTGTATTTGTGGGACAGTGCATTCCAAGTTTTGTGGGGGAAATTTTTTTGTTCTAGTTGTACTTATTATACTATTTTAGTAACTGTCTTTGGTATCATTATACATTAAGTCTGCTACCTGATATTTAATGGGAAACACACCAGTAGGGATGAATGACCATAGCATCTGTGGCCACTCATAGGATTACCTCTAGAACATGAAGTTCTAGTCCCACTGGGGACTTAAGCCAGAAGTACTTAAGCAAGTTGAGAAAATGAGCTCTAAAAATAGTGCTACCCATGTATAAGTAGAAGGTTCACAATAAGAAAAATATTGGACTGATTTGCTAGATGTGACACAGCTCTACAGATATAATTTTATCCAATGAATAGGAAATATATATATGGCAGAGAATACACCTTGATGAGCCTATCACACTTTCAAATTTAAATACCTTCTGATAAGGAACTGATATTTTCCCAATTTGTAAAATTTGGGAATCTTTATAGAAAACCACTTACATTGCCAATCAAATTTGTTTTTGGTAAGATACGTAATCCAAAGAAAATTTATTTATATAAAATACTTTTGTATCCTGTCACTTAAAGGAAATATACTCTATAGAAATCCATGTAATAAGTTTCATTAAACATAGTTTACTGTACAAAGATGGTAACTGGGGGCCATTCTGCCAGACATTGAAATTTCATAGTTTAAAAAAATGGACAATACAAAACTGATGTTCACTATATATTAATCTTTATCCTATGGATACACAGTAAAAGTTGTTTCAAAGATGCAGTTGGCTTTTATTTTTGCTTAAAAAATTGAATATGGTTATCTTTTATCACCTGTAGATAAGCATAGTGGAAAAGAGATTGTTGGTCACTATTTTGTTACTGTTGTTGCTGATGTTGAGCTCTACTCATATATGTTTCACAACTGTTTATGGTCCTGTGAGGGATTTGTATTGTTATAAGGCTATCATTTGCCTATGTAAAATATATTTGTTGACTATTGTTCTGTATTTCCATATTTAATTTGATTCAACAAGTGTTTATTAAGAGCCTACAATAGTCCAGGTACTGGGCTAAATGCTAATTATACAAAACCAAAACCAAAATAATTATTTGTTTCCAAGGAGCTCACATTCTACTTTTCAAGGTAATCTAGCTTTCAGGTTTTCTCATACTTAGGCAATGGAATTGACCATTACAGTCAATTTCTTCTACCCCTGAATATGAAAACAAATTGATCTTTCTCTTCCTTGCCTCAATGTAATAACTCAGATTCACCCCTTCCAAAAAAGAATACACCAGTTTTATAATAACTACTTTCTTGTTTTCTTATTACTATTTTAATTATATTAGTATGTTTAATTCTATATACACAGAGAGTTCGTATACTTCATTTTCAGAAACATTATCTACTCTATGGGTGATAACACATTTAGATCCCCCACTACCAATGAGAGTTGTGGGTGATTAAATAATATGACTAATTTCCAGATAGGACAATGGTAATAAAGTAGTTTAGTGAGATGCTCAAAGTATAGAGTGCAGATTATAATAAAATTCAGAATGGACACTGGCTCTCTAGACTCCTGATGAGAACTTCATCCATCAGGTCACACTGACTACCATTCATTACTTAGAAAATGAATGATCAGTTTCATTTGGAGTGAATTCTCAATGATCTGTGCACAGAATGATCCGAGGTTAAGAAGATTGATCCATGTGATTCAGGCTTCCACAGCCTAGATGATTCAACTCTTTCAGTCCAACTCAATAAGGATTTATTAAGTGCTTAACATGTGAATGACAGTGAAGTAAGCATAGTTTATAGTAGAAGAAGAAGTCATTGTGCTGGGTGCTGGAGATAAAGAGAAAAAGGGAGAGCTATTATACTCTCAAGGAATTACCCTTTACAACAGATTTCCAGAAAAATAAATCTGAGGGAATTTGAGGATGAAGAGAGACCTAGAAAGGAGTGGGGGTGGAGTTTGGAGGAATTAGAAAAAAGTTGATGCTGAAGGTAATGCAGGAGATTAGTCTTGAATCCAGAAACTAAGGATTTGAAGAAGTGCAAATGAGGAGGGCAGGCATGTAGAAAAGCACAGAGGCAGAAGATGATTTCTAAAGCTCCTTTTCAAACCTTATATCCTGTGATTCTAGGATTTCCACTATAGAAACTAAGTCAAATCTAGCACTCTCCAATTTTCCTCATTACTAGGAAAAGGCAAGGGACAAAGAAGAAGGGATTCTTGTGGGGAGATAGATTGAGGTAGGAAAATCCAGTTTGAGAAGTGGCAGAAAAACATTTAGATTCATGGCTATGAATGCTGCCTATGGGAGTGAATGTGTGAGGATCAACTGAGAATGGCATTACATACTTTTATTTCCCATATGATTATAGAGAAATTATATCTTTTTCTTGACTCTTTCATAGCATTTCATAGACCTTGGTACTTTTGCTATATGGTTATCACATTCTAATCTATTATTTCTTCACGCGTCTTATCTCTCCTACTATATTGTATGTTCTTTGAGAGCAAGGGCACCCTATCTTACTGCTCTTTTCATTCCAGAACACTTAGCACAGTATCTTGCACATGGTAGGTGATGAACATTTTTTTGAAAAGATTCAGATGGTGAAGTCTAAATTCCCAAGGAGACAAGGAATATAGTGGTCTAGCCTCCAGACTTACTGCAGTGAAGAGAGTGAGCACTTATTTAGAGGTTTACATAGACTGTATATAATTACGTATGCCCAGTGAGGGCAGATAAGTTGTGTAGTGGATATGTTGAGATTAACAAGTGTCACCAAAATAGTTACATGTGAGTCCTGCTTGAATGAATTTGATCCAACCCTTCTTTCAGCCAAAGACAAAGTTTATTAAAAATCCACCATATTGGCCAGACCCTTAAAGAATCTAAGCATTTGTATGACTAATGCAAGTGGGCCAGATTGAATCTGAACCATTGGCCAGATTTTAAGAATCTGAGTACCTCAATGGAGGCAAGATGGATCTTATATACAGAAAGACTGTGGGAGGGATCTAGGAATGGCCAAAAAGTCTGGGATGACTAGGAGAAGGGCTCTAGGAAGGATCTTGATGGGAGTAGCCAGTAGGCTGGAGTGACTGGGAGATTGAATTCCAGGGACCAGGATCAAGAGAATGGGGTCTAGATAGGATCAAGGGTGGGAAGTAAAGCAGACAAAGAAGGGTTGGGCTAGCTTAAGAGAATTGCGAGATTGGGCATAGGCCATAATGAAAGGCCAATTGAGAGGATTATAGCCTCAGCCAAATACCAGAGACTTGATCAAGTGGGGAAATTGAAGGAGAGTTGGGGGGTAGGTTTCCAGAGCCTGTATCCCATCATTCCCCCCTCAAACAAATGGGACTCAAATTCTTTTGAAGCAAGGGGCTAAGGCCTATATCCCATCAGATAGAGTGTTGGGTCTGGAGTCAGGAAGACCTGAGTTTAAATCTGACCTCATATACTTACTATCTTGTGATCTCAAGCAAATCACTTAATCTTATTTGCCTCAGTTTCCTCATCTCTAAAATGAACTGGAGAAAGAAATGGCAAACCACTCCAATATCTTTATCAAGAAAACCCCAAATGGGGTCATGAAGAGTTGAATGTAACTGAAAAATGACTGAACAACAATATACATTATCTCATTAATCCTCAAAATAACCCACTGAGATAGGTAAAATGTTACCATCTCTTTCATATAGAAAACGGAACTCAGGGTCAGAGAAACAAAGTTACCTTTTCAAGGTGACATAATAATTAAGCTTCAGCACTGAGAGTTGTCCAGTTATCTTGGTTTCCACACTATTCTCTGTCATGGGTAAAATGAGAATTATAAAACCAATATATCTACCTCAAAGGGTTATGGTAAGGCTCAAGTGAGATAATAGACATAAAGTGCCTTGTACACTTTGAAGCCCTATGTATATGTTAACTATAGTTGTTATTTTATTCTTCTCATCTTTTGTTATGGGTTCAGACATAAACAGTCCTGGAACAAGTCACTACTCTAATGGTCTTTTACATATAATATTCTGTGGACATTTTCCATGCTATTCCATTAGTAGATAAAATAACTGCTTTTTGTATTTAAATAAAATGTTAAGATGCAAGTTCATCCTCTGTAAGTTTGTTAAGTACATTTTCAGTACAACCCTAATAGTAGGCAATAATTATTTTATCATTGTACTCTATTTTCCAAAATACAAAGATCTGTTCCATGTGAATTTTTAGAACAAAAACTGCCAAAGTCATGGTGAAAGTTAAGGGTTTGTAACATGGTCAGCCGAAATGCCCTTATCCATTTGTAATACGTAGATCAATATGGCCATTTAAAATAACAGATCACTTCATTTAATAAGCAGGTTATCCCAAGTTTTTTGGATTTCAAAGAGAAATGCCTAATGTGGTGACATGACTATGTGACAGGAGATGTTGCAGAGAAGTAGAAAGCCTTTTGAGTTAGGAAACCTTTTTAAAAGGCTCATGCATCTAGTTTCCTCCTCCAGTGGAATAAAGAGAGCTTTTTTGCCTATAACCTCAAAAAAAAAGTTATGATAGAAAATGTTTCATTATACTGTCTTATTTTTAAACCTAATTATTTTGATTTTGATGTCCTGGCATAATTGTGTAAGATGCCTATTTGAGGAAAGTATGTTATATTATTTAATTCAGAAAGTATCATTCACAATTCAGATAGAAGAGTAGTACTTGACTTTACTTGGTAGTAGAGTTGCCTAGAGAAAAATGGTAAGATGACCTTTTTCACAGAACAAAGTAACCTCATGGCAAAAAATGCATTCATATTTTCTTTAGAGAGCTATTTAGACAAGTGTTTATTATAACAAAAAGGCAAGGGTGAGTCTGGTAAACACTGCGGGAACTATATAAATGAATGGTGTGATTTCTGAAAGGGGCCTTTGGTCATATTTTGAAGACAGCAGATTGATTTTTCCCCCTTCAGTAGCTCCCAATGTGTTTAATGATAAACTTTGATGAGAGCAAATATAATCAAGACTGTTATGTCACTGTTTTGTTTGTTTCTTTTGAGGGTATTATTTCTTTCCTTGCCTGTGTATCAAAACAAGAATGTTTATTTATCCATTTTTAATCCTTCTCCATTTTCCCAAAAAGAGTCCCTTGATTCTATTTTGCCACAAAGCCAGCAGTACTACAAATAATCTGCTGTTCAAGGACATGCACACATACACACACACACATACACACACACACACACACATACATTCACTCACTCAAAACAAAAACAAGCAAAAAATAAGTGATGGCAAAAAAAAAATCTTCTTTCTACCAGAAATAGGTCAGAGAACATATAGATGAAACAAATTAAAAACACACAGCTAGACTATAGCATATTTATGGTTATTAACTTCATGAGATTATATTGTTCTAAACAACAGCTTAAAAATAAAATGAGAAAATGTTTGTAACATACTTTATCAACCTTAAAGCTATATAAATGCTAGCTATTATTATTATCATTCTTAAAGGCAAGACTTGTTGTTTCTGTTTTCCTTCCTTCCCTCTTCCTTTCCTATGACTAGATCATAGTTTCTAAACTTAGGATCCATCAATACCCAATAGATGTCACAGGGATCTATGATACTATATGTGAAAAATTTTATCTTTATTTCAACATAAATGGTTTCCTTTGTATTTCTATGTCTTTTGTTTTATGCATTTAAAAACAATATTCTGAAAAGGGGGTCTTTAAACTTCACCAGTCTGCCAAAGAGTACATAATGCAAAAAAGATCAAGAACCTCTGGTCCACATAATTATTCAGATCATTAAGAAATCTCAATTTTCAAATATTTTTCACCTTAACACCCTAGATAAATGACAAAAAATTCTTTATTCTGCTTTAATCTTATAGATTTACATATAACCCTTTTGGCCTATTGCATTTCCTTTCTATAAATGAATTTATTTTGTCAAAATAAAAAAGACAAGAATACCATCACTATGTCATCAATTTATATAAAATAGTCATACATAAAATAAGCTTGTGGGTTTTGTCATTGACAAGTAATTATTATTTAATGTGATGTCTTTGTGTTTTTTTGTCTACTCTGACATTCTTTGAAACTGAATTCTTTCTCTCTCTCTCTCTCTCTCTCTCTCTCTCTCTCTCTCTCTCTCTCTCTCTCTTTCTCTCTCTCTCTCCCTGCCTCTCTCTTCATCTGTCTCTCTCTTTCTTACATGGTAGGTGTTGAGAAAACTGTGGGTTTTCTTGTCACACTGAAGGTTTAACCTAATTTGGGAAACTCAGTGATGTTTCTTAGTAGTATTAGCTATAGAATCTCCTTGCCTAGGTCTTTTGCTACCATCTAATGCCTTCTAAATATAATGGACTATTTAAAATGAAAGGATTTTTAGAATTAAGCAGAGAAAAAATTATAAAATATTCTGTTGTTTTTATGTTATAGTATCAATAAGTTTTCTGTCCAATATAATTAGTTTTCACATCTGCCTAACCTAAGAGAAATAGATTGCTTACTTCAAATTTTTTTGTTTTGCTAGGTCAGTATTTCCTATATAAAGTTTCAGAGGACTCATAGTAACTCTCTAATTCCAGTGTTCTCATATTTGCAAATCCTTAGAGAACCACATTTGCATATCTGCATTGCTAATTTTGACAATAGGAAAATATTTGGCATTGATAAGTACTTGGTGAATGCAAAACAGACTTTTGTCCTAGTTTTACATTCTTTAATATTAATATTGAGTGCCTGAGACTATACCACATATCAATGTCAATAAAATTGGTGGGTGGAACAAGATGTGAATAAATTATTTGTATGCAAGTAAGTACATTAATGTTTTTTCAAAAGCTGTACCTTGGGGAATGCTTAGGTGAGACAAGAATAAGTGAATGCAATCTTTTTTTCCAGGAAGAAATTGTAATAAAGCTGAATTTGTTAATTATTGAATGTCAGTAACTTATATGAAGACATTCATTAATGTTTAAGGGTGAAATGTAGAGCCAATTTTGATTATAAATATTGTAGACAAGTAGCTATATAGCAGTTTTCAAGTCTAACAGCCTAATCATACTCTTTTCTTTAAGAATTTGTTCCAATTTGAAAAAAAACACCGAATATATTTAAATAAGTATTTTTTATTTAGTATGATGGGCACAGTTAAAAAAAAAGTCTGGCCTTGGAGTCAGGAGATCTGGGTTCAAGTCCTGCCTCTGACATAGACTATATCCTTTGGAAAAGCACTTAACTTATTAGTGCCCTGGGTAATTCTCTAACTATATGTCATAGAGAATTTCATCTGTAATGGTACAAGGAGTCTCCACACTGGGAGCTCCCCATAACTTATGAAATCATTGACCCTGATCACCCACAAAAATAACTTCAGTTTTAGTATGTTTGGGTTGAAGAAATACAATGACAAGTTAATATTTTGTATATTTTATCAGTATATTTGTTCCACTGGTGCAGGTTGCAAGCTCCCATTCCCCACCCCATGCCTTCTTATCTTGGGGAGTTCCACTTGTATTTCTTTAAATTCTCCCCAGTGGAGCTACCCAAGGTGCTAAAAGCCATTTTTTAATTCTCTTAGCCTTTTTTGTATACTGGTACAGCACTCATGCTGTCCATTCATTATTCTCTTCTCTCACCACATGACTGCCATCTTCTAGTTATTTGTGTCCTTTATGGTTGATGACATCATCATTTCTAGATCACAAATCATTTTGAATAATGCCACACCCTACTTAGAGACATCATGTAGTTTCCATTCTCCTTTCAGCCACCTACAGTTTTGATTCTTTTGAGATGCTAGTGTTCCTTAATTCACTACTCCATAGCAATTGCAGCAGACTCAGAGTATACACAAAGATTGACTTTTGCATTAACAAAAAGCTTTGGAACATTGAAAGTGCTGCACAATTTCTCTGAAATGATTCAATCCAACTTCTTTTTAATCAAGTATGAGCCCAGTTTGGTGTCCATCTTCACCTGTTTGAGGTATATTGTCCATTTGTACCTATTCTCATGGACAAACTCAATGGACTGCTTAACGCATGCCATACTTTTGGCAACATGCATTTTGCATTCACTTATCCTTGCCACCCACATTTAGATGTCTTAGGTAATCTCATGGTCTATGAGTAGCCTACCCTGGGGGTAACTAGGTGGTGCAGTGGATAGAGCACTGGCTCTGAAGTCAGGAGGACCTGAGTTAAATCTGGCCTCAGACCAAACACTTGACACTTACCAGCTGTGTGACTCCGGACAAGTCACTTAACCCCAATTGCCTTAAAAAAAAATGAATAGCCTAGCCTACACTGAATATGCCAAACTACATGCCCTCACTCCTCCAGAAGCAATACAGTCACAATAGACATGAGCACCTACACCATCATTACCACCGCCACAACCTCCTTTGAGGCACAACTTACCTGAAGTAGACGTTTCTATTGTTCAAGATCTTCATGTTACTTTGTGTTTTGCACATCTTCAGAGTTTTGTCCGTAACAATTGAAAGAGGTTGAGAACTCATTAAAACTCTTTGATATCAATAAGATTAATACCCCATTTTATAGATGAGAAAACAGAAAGTTTTCTAAACTAAAACATTGAATTATTGGCAGTAAGAATCTCTCATAACTAAGATTTTAAATTTTCTAACAAGATAAATAATGATAGTTATAATCTTTATAAATTGGTTAACCTACAAAAGTTCTTTAGGGTCTTTGATAATTTTTAAGAATGCAAATGGGTACTGAGACCAAAAAGTTTGAGAACTGAAGATTTGGGGCATAAGGAGAAGGAGCAAAAGAAAATGGGAGGATGAGGATGCTAACTTCAAATTTCAACCAATTCAAAACTTTGCCTAAGGCTGGCTCTGCTCTTTGGAATTATATTCATCCACAATTTTCTAGGTTATAACTTACTAGAAATTTCAGACTTTGTCATATGTTCAGTTTTATTACATGCTATTGTCCGTCCTTGGAAATTTTCTTTTTGCAGTTTATGAGAATTTGACCTAGGTATAGAATAGCTGTCGTGCAGAAGTTTTAAAATGTTCCTAGAAAGCCTGCTAGAACAATTAGAAAAAAAAATGAACATTGTGTAAAGAGAGAGAAAAGCTCAAAGTGGAATCATGGGTAGAACATTTGACCTAGGCTCAAATTCATCGTGTCCCAGACACTAGCTGTGTAATAATGGACAGGTCACTTAACCTCTCATAACTTCAATCTTCTCATCTGTAAAATTGGAGTAATAATACTTGAGCTTCCTAACTACTTCACAAGATTTTTGTGAGGAAAGTACTTTGTAGAAATTCAAGAGCTATGTAAATGGATCCATTAAAATGAATTCATGCAAGTCCTGGTAAATGTAAATGAACAGTATGACTTAAGTGAAAAACCTCTTTTATCTTTTTATATATCTTTTCGTATGTCAGAGCTGAGCTATATAAGAGAAACTAATATTTTCCAATCTTAGAGGCAGTATAATAAAAATTAAAAAAAAAACACCTTTGGGGTTTTCTTGGCAAAGATGCTGGAGTGGCTTGCCATTTCCTTCTCCAACTCATTTTACAGATGAGGAATTGAGAAAAATGGGGTTAAGTGACTTGCCCAGGATCACACAGCTAGTAGGTGTCTGAGGCCAAATTTGAGCTCATGAAGATGTCTTCCTGATTCCAAGACCAGTGCCCTACACTGTGCCACCTAGTTGCAGTAAAAAGAAAATTGTACTTCAAATCAGAAAGTATGGGTTTAAGTCTTAGCCACTAGAGTTTATTTAGGTGACGTGACTGGACCTGCTGGTGAAATATTTTGAAAAATATTAAGTACTTAGTAATATGAACTCTTATTTTTGTTATCTATAGAGAACCCCTTTGCTAGAGGCAGAATAGAAACCTATTGAATACTCTTGATCTAGGGGATTCTATTATTATAGGAAGATGAGAAAGACAGTGTTTTAAAGAGAGGAGAGTTCCTTTGGTCTACCATACTTCTTTCTTCGTGTTATTATGTCTTCATATCATTCTTTTCATTAGGATGATAGTATGAATAATAGAGTTAATATTTCCAAATCTATTATCTATTATAATTGTTATGAGAGGAAGGATTAAAAGTTTAAACCTCAGTGCAAATAGTCATCTTCTAAATATTTTTTTCCTAAGACTTCTGTGAATGAAATCCCTGTTCCCATAATTAGATAAAAGGCATGTGAAGACTGAAATCATCTAAAATCTATTATGCAAGATGAAGACAGTGGGAATATTTGAGTTAGTTGGATTGAATGAAACCCAGTAGTATTTGTCAGGAAGTAGTTAAAAATGAACTTGAATGGAATTGACTATTGATAACTATTTAATTACTTGATGGAAAAATTGTTTAATTATTATATAAAATTGTATATAGTTCTTTAAATATGTTTGGGACTAGTTAAATTTGAAGAGCTCTACATGTTTTCCTGTTCTGTGATTATATAAGTCAATCAATCCACAAACTTTTAAAGCATTTATTACATATCAGGCACTATAAAAAGTGCTGGGAATACAAAGAAAAACAAAGATAACCCCTGCCCTTGAAGTGCTTACTTACTAATAGAGGAGACAGGATGTAGGGACATGCAAGGTACATAACAGCTTTGATTACTTTCAAGAGCAGATGGCGAAATTTTTACTGTGAGAAATGATGGACCCAATGATCTTAGAAAAATGTGGAAAGACTTGTATGAAGCAATGAAAAGCAAAATGAGCAGAACCAGTAGAACATTGTATACAGTAACAGCAATATTGTTTTAAGAATGACTTTAAACAAATAAGTAGTTCTGACTATTATAAATACTCAAATTAACTATTAAGGGCATATGAAGGAAGACTTTCTCTGCATCCAGAATAAGAACAGATAAATAGAAGTATGTGTACAATAATTTTGCATGTATATATATATACACATATATACAAATATATGTATATACATACAAACATACATATGCATATACACATATTTATGTCTAATCATAGCCATCTCTGAGGCAGGGAGAAGGGAAAGAATAAAATGGAAAAAAAGAAATTTACATGATAACTTTGTTGCATTTAAAAGGAATAGCAAGTTGTAAATAGTGGATTTGCAGTTTCGTGTTGCAATCATCTTCTTTATTGTACTATATTCTGGGAATGTTTGTTTTATTCCATAAATTAAAAAAAATTAAAAAAAAAGAATTTCCACATCAGAAATTGGCAGTGGCTATAAATCAGGGCACATTTCATTGTTATGTTTATTGTCTAGACATAAGAAAGTGTTAATAATGCAGATTAACCTTAAAAGTGTCTATGCATAATTATTTTTTCCTCTAGAGACACTGCTAGAAAACCATTTACCAGCCATAACCCTCCCTATACTGCTGTATAAATACTGCTTGAGCTCAGCTGGTATATAGGGGAAGGCTCAGAGAATGAAATTGTCATCAGATTGGAGATTAGCTGACTAGAAGCTGCTGCTGCTGCTGCTAATGATGATGATGATAACTGGCATTTACATAGCGTTTTCAGGTTTGAAAAGTGCTTTAAATCCATTATCTCCTAGGGGGAATCTGGAAGGGCCTTTTGGAGATAGCAGGGTTTAAGTTGAGTCTTGAAGGAAACTGGGTGTTCCAACAGGCAGAGGTGAGGAGGGAAAGGATTGCAGGCATGATGGACAGTCATGTCTTCTGCCATAGGTGAAAAACATCAAGTAGCTCAATATGGCTGGACCATAGAGTAAGTGGAGAAAGGTAATTATGTAAGAAGGCTGGGAAGACAAGAAGGGGTCAGACTGTAAAGAACTTTAGATAACAAGTAGAGTTCATGTTTCTTCCTAGATGTAATAGGGAACCACTGAAGCTTACTGGGTAAGATGTGTGTATGTGTGTGTGTGTGTCTGTGTGTGTGTGAAAGGGAGAGAGAGAGAGACAGACAGAGACAGAGACAGAGAAAGGGAGAGAGAGAGGGAGGGAGAGAGGGAGGGAGGGAGAGAGAGAGAGAGTGTTGGGAGTTGGTTAGGTCTCCACTTGAGGAAAAATCACTTTGGCAGCTGTGTGGAGGATAGATTGGAGAGGGGAGAGGTGAAGCAGGCTGTCCAAAATTTGGTACTTACATATGTTTAGTAATTGGTCATTCAATTTGACTAACGGAATCTAACAAAAGGGGGAAATGAGAAATACTGTTTAAGAAATTTATTTTTGTTTTTGTCGATCTGAACCTGTGACTTCATTGGTGCATGGAATTCACAGTGAGGAAACACCTTCTACAAATACAGAATGACAAGTTTTCTGCAACTTACAGTCTTGCAGAGTTGCCTGGGTCACTGAGAGATTAATTGACTTGTCCAGTGTTATGTAGACAGTGTATGTTAAGAGGTGGGAAGTGAACCCAGGTTTCCCTGATGCTGAAGACAAATCTCTATAGTTATATTGTATTTACATTAGGAAATGTAGATATAGTATATTAATTTAAATATTATACTGGCTCTCAAATTTTCACTTTCTTCATGCACTTATCCATGTCATCATATAATTACAGTGAATATTAATAGCCTAGCACCAGGGAAATGGTAGGAGATTTTTTTTTTTTTACTGCATTTTAACATCTCATAGCCCTATAGTCAATCTTATTTTAATTTCAGTGCTTGTGGGTCAATATTGTTTTGTATGAAGATTTAAGCAGGCTTTTCATAATAGAGAGATAAGTAACCTTTGTTCAATTAAGGCCTGTTAAGGGCTTGAAAGGAACTGTGACAGATGTAGGTTTTATGTGACACTTGAAGTGGTATAGTAGCAGTAGCAGTCTATGCTGACTTCTGTGCTGCCACCTTTACACCTAAAAGAAGTCAAGATATCATTTTATTAAAATCCAGTGAGGAAAGGCAGTAGATAGTTTTCCACCAGGCAGCACTCTTCGCATGACACCAACCAACTGGTCCCATCTGAGTTGCTTTAACATCTGCATGGGAAGATCCTTCGCAAAAGGCTCCAGGAACCCCACCGGCTACTAGATGACTGTTAGTCTGCCAACTCTCCAATGGTTCCCTCTCCTATCCCTATAGTGTACATGGGCATTGACCAGCTTCTGAATTTTAGTCTAGGGGGTGATATCAAACACTGCATAAGATGATAAAAATTGAAGAAAATGAAGGTCACTGGATACAATTCCTACTTTACACCTGATATTTACCACCATTTCAACCTTAACCCCATTCCATTTCATAGAAAACAGGCAAATAACATTCTGTGGATGCTGAGTTTATTGTATATTTAAAAAAATTAAATGCTCCTCCATGGTACACTTCCCTTAATCTAATTAATTTTCCTGACTACCTTTATTACTCTTAGGGGCTTGAGAGAGGTGCTGAAACTCATGAAATCACAATTATATACAGAGAAGGGCAAAGAGAGGGTATATGGATATATCATGTACTTGTGTGTGCATGTATATGTGTGTGAATGCATGTGTGTGCATGTATGGACATGAGCATATATGTGTGCACACACATGCATGCATGCATGTATGTGTGTGTGTGTGTGTGTGTCTGGGACCCCAGGGTTTAGATCTTAAAGTTTGAACAGGAAAGCAAGGGCAACACAGGGAGAAAAGTGATCTCACACTCCTCTCTTGACTTGCCTCCTAGTTCTTTGGAGTTGAAAGTCTGACCCTCAAGTGTGCTCCCAGGAACTAGGTGCTGAAAGAAGTTCTGAGATAAAAGAGCAGCCTAAGCATGTTTTTAAGTTACAAAAAAATTCAGTGTCATTAACCTGTCAGGGTCTAAGAAATGTGCAGATTACTTCAGAAAGTGTGATGCTGAAGTGTAACCACTTGGGCACTTGTTCACCATACATGTTATGTGCACAGATTTATAGGCCATATGAGTTAATGGGTTCCATACTAACTCACAGCACCCAATCAAAGTGCTGTTGAGCTATCTACACCAACAAAGCAGTGTAGTCACAACCTATAGACAATTTATTTTAGTTGCTTCTCCTATTCACTTTGGTCATTATAGAAAGGGTTCTGATGATTCTATTTAGAAATAAAATTACTGAAATATGAAACATTAGACATCATTGTCAAATAGAATGAGTAAGTATAACAGATTTGGAGCAGTAATCCATCAGGACCATATAGATGTCTGGACATAATAGGGATTTCTAGTTTTAAAGTTTCATTTTGTTTCACAAACTGTCTTAATGCCATCTGTTAAGTGACATCATACAGTTAAAGTTAACAAGTTTTTATTAAGATTTTACCATGCATCAGGTACTGTGTTAAACCCTGGGAGTACAAGTGCAAGCAAAAAGAAAGACAATCCTTCCCCTCAAGAAGCATGCATTATGGAAAGACAGCACATAAAGGAAAAGATGTGAGAGAGAAAAAGTACCTATGCAAGGGCATGGGCAAAGAAAGTCAGGAGTGTCAGCTGTAGATCTTAGAGAGGAATGGAGGAATAGCTAGCCTTCCTTAACATGGACATTCTGGAGGGAACTAAATAATCAGCAGAAGATAAGGCAAAAGTGGATTGTACTTCAGTGTGGGAAGGGATGGGGTGAAGTGAACTTCTAGGGTGAAGAGAATGCAGTGGTATGGTAAAATCCAGAGAATCAGGAGTGGGACCTGGAGAGGATAGAAAGGGGTATATTCAGCAGGGGTACATATATCCACCACAAATGCCCACACTTCTTAATTCACATTGTCTACTAAATATATAAAGTTTGCAAAATGCTGCATTGGGTCCTGTGGAGATCCACAAGGAAAACAGAAGAGAAAATATTGTATCTTTAAGAAGCTTGTGGTATATCTGGCTCCAAAGTATTTGGTAAGCAGGAAGTCTTTACGTTTCTATTATGGATGTTTTGAAAAAGGAAACAGACAAATTTAACTTTAGCTGTTAGTTTTGATTACATGAAAGTAAAAGGTTTTTTGCACAAGCAAAATCAATGAATCAAAGATTTGAAAGAAAGCAAAAATCTGGGGGGAGGGAATTTGTAGAGAGTTTCTCTGATAAAGATCTCACTTCTCAAGTAGAGAATTGAGTCAAATTTGTAAGAACAGGAGTCATTCCCCAATTGACAACTGTTCAAAGAATATGAACAGACAATTTTCAGAAGAAATCAAAGCCATCTATAGTAATATAAAAATGCTCTAAATCCTTACTGATTAGAGAAATGCAAAGTAAAATAACTCTGAGGTACCCTCTCACACCTATTAGATTGGCTAATATGACAGAAAAGGAAAATGACAAATGTTGTAGGGGATGTGAAAAAATAGAGACACTAATGCACTATTGGTGGGGTTCTGAACTGATCCAACTATTCTGGAGAACAATTTGGAACTATGCCCAAAGGACTATAAAATTATGCATATCCTTTGACTCAGCAATATCACTACTAGGTCTGTGTCCCAAAGAGATTTAATAAAAGGAAAAGGACTTATGTGTACAAAAATATTTATAGCATCTTTCATTGTGGTGACAAAGAATTAGAAATTGAGGTGATGCCCATCAATCGAGGAATAGTTGAATAAGTTGTAGTATGAGATTGTGATGGAATACCATTAGGCTATAAGAAATTATGAGCTTGATTCTTTCAGAAAAGCTTGGAAAGACTTACATAAACTGATGCAAAGTGAAGTGAGCAGAACCAGGAGAACATTGTACACGCTAATAGTAATAATGCATGATGATCAACTGTCAATGACTTAACTATTCCCAATGATCCAAGACAATTTCAAAGGACTTATGTTGAAAATGCTATCCACGTCCAGAGAAAGAACTGATGGAGTCTGAATGCAGATCAAAGCTTTCTTTATTTTTCTTGTTTTGTTTCATTTTTGTCTGTTTTATTTTGCAACGTGGCTAATATGGAAATATGTTTTGCATGACTGCACATGTATAATCTATATCCAATTGCTTGCCTTCTCAAAGAGGATGTTGGGGAGGGAGGGAATTTGGAACTCAAAATTTTAAGATATGAATGTTAAAAATTGTTTCTACATGTAATTAAAAATAAGGTATAAAAATTTTCAAAAGAAAATTTAGCTGTTAAGTATGCCTTTCTTTAAGAATGATGAGTCATGAGGGTGCATTATCAAGGGAGATTATACACAATAATTTTTTGAGAAAAAAAAAGGTAGCTAACTAGCTTTTAAGAATGGCTTTTAATATGGTCCTGTATTTTAAAATCTTTTCATCAATAATATTTTTTGAGCATCCATACATGGCATATACAGTAGAGTTGTTGACAGAGATTTAAAAAATGTATTGACTTGACTATCATGTAGTTTACTAATGTAGCACATGTTCTGCAGCTATTCTTCCAATCCCCACTCACATTGGCTAGCTGGATCCAGAGACAACAATTGTTACTTGTGCCCTTCTAGTCCAAGTATAGCTCTGAGACCTTGGGCTGCTGTTTTTCTAATGGTACAGCTCACAAGCCCCTACTGGTGTGCTTGTTTCCTTCCCTGAAATATCAGTTGGTGTAAATCATTCAGCCAGATAATTCTCTTTTAGAGATAGGTATTTCCTGGGCAAAATCATTCCAATTCATTCAATGCTTTTGAGGTAATCTAAATTGATCAAGGATCTTTCCCACTCTGTCTAAAGCTAAGTTCCATTGATTCAATGGAGTCTAGGCCAGGGGTGGGGAACCTGTGGCCTTGAGGCCCTCTAGGTCCTCCAATGCGGCCCTATGACTGAATCTTTGTTCTGTGAAGTTTGGATTCAGTCAAAGGACCACACTGGAGGACCTAGAGGGCCGCACATGGCCTCGAGTCCTGAGGTTCCCCACCCCTGGTCTAGGCCTTGTTCCCAGTGTTGATTTTAATCAATCAATCAAATCAGTGACTGATTATTCTCACTTGATAAAGGTATCTGATAGTGGTCTTTTGTTATTTGATTTAAGTGGACTGGAAACAATTGATGGGCTCAGTCTACCCCTATCCTTACAATAGAATAATCCCTTGTGTCTATCAAAACACCAATTTTGCCATTGTCATTAACACTATCACAAAGTTGGAGAAATACATAAATATGAAACACGTGAGATAATTTGTTCAAAAAAAGTAACAAAGCATAACATGCTGTGCCCCCCCCCCCGCATCCCCTTGATGAAAGACAGCATTCCATACTGGATAGAGAGCTAGAATTGGAGTCAGAAAGGCCTGGATTTGAGTGCTGTGTCTTACACTTACTAACTGCATGACCAAGGGGAAGTCACATGTCTCCAGGCATCAGGTTTCCTATAAAATGGGAGAAATGATACCTGTGGTACCTATTGAATATTGTTGTGCATTTCAAATGAAATTTTATACTATATATATATATATATATCTTTACAAACTATAATATTTTTTCTATTACTACTCAGACTACCTCTCTGAACTTTTATGTTATTGTTGTTGTTGAGTCTACATGGACCAGGGGCAATGCCCATAGGATTTTCTTGGCAAAGATACTGGAGTGGTTTGCCATTTTCTTCTTTAATGTGTCCCCAATTTACAGATGAGGAACTGAGGGAGATAGGGGTTAAGTGACTTGTCCAGGGTCACATATCTGGAAAGTGTCTGAGGCTGGATTTGAACTCAGATTTTCCTGACTCCAAGTTCAGTGTTCTATCCACTATACCATCTGGCTGCCCCTGAACATTTACAGAAAATGCTAATTAATATGTGCTTTATGAACTTCATGGAAAAAGCTACCACATAAAACTGTTTCTAATAGTAGTTCACATACATCTTACTTTGTGGGCTTAATATGTTTACCAACAATTGGTTACAAAGTGAATATCTGTAGAAAAATATTTTTTCATTTACTTTCTATCAGAGATGACTTCCTCATAGAAAGAAATATTGGCTTTCCCATAGTGGGGCATATACTTGTGTAGCAATTTTCCTTCAGGTTTTGAAAATTTCTCCATTAGAATTCACCTACAGTATAACCTTTACCAGCTGAACATTTGTAAAAATTCATTTTATAATGCAGAACAGCGTCCAAATAGCAAAGATATTTAATTCCTGTGACCTAAAGAGTTGTAATTAAAATTTTCTTAATATTGATTCAGATCAAAATGAGTAACATAAGTACGGCCATTGTATCCTACTAGACTTGGTAACTTTGTGTGCTATCGTGGTAATCCAACCACTAGTCTTTAATACAAAGTTATGACAAGGTTAATTCCCATACTTTTTTGTCATAGGATATGGCCCTTATCACTGCCTTACCTCTCCTCTTGGTACTCATTAGCTATTATTGAATCCTAGAGCTGGGATAATCCTAGGTATCACCCTTTGACTCAGAAATAGCTTTACCATTCTTTAAAGAGAATAAAGGAGGAAAAAAGCTTACATGTGTAGAAATACTTACAACAGCTCTTTTTGCCGTGGTAATGAACCAAAAACTAAAGAAGTTCCAATCAACCAGAGAAAAGATGAACAAATTATGGTCTATGAATATAATATAATCCTATTGCACCAGAGGAAATGGGGTGGTTTCAGAGAAACTTGAGATTACTTGTATGTATTGTTTAAAGGAGAAGAACCAGAACAACGTACACCATAATAACATTGAAAAGACAAACCACTTCAAAAAAAAACCCAAAACTTAAGAACTCTGATCAATGCAATACTCAACCATGATTCCAGAAGACCAGCTGTGAATTATGCTATTAACCTCATGGCAGAGATTCAAAATGCAAAATAAGATAAACATTTTTGGACAGAGATAATATAGGAATTTTTTTTTGACTATACATATTTGTTATGTTTTTTTTTAAATGACAAAATAAATTTTATTTAAAAAAAAACCCAGAATGTTAAGGAAAACAAAACAAAAACAAAGGAATCTTAGGTATCATTGAATCCAACAGTATGTAAACTAATCCCTGGTTTGATGAATAACCCCCTTATACAAGTCTCTTATCTCCTCAAACCTTTTACCTCATCACACCTCTCACCCTCTCCCCTGAGGACGTGGCTTCATAGTTGAAGATGTTCTCAGTGAACTTTCTCTTCCTCACCGCTCTCCCTCTGACAACCTCTTGACATCCCAGACAATTTCTTCCTTTATTTCAGTTTCTGATAAAAAGAGGGCTTACTTCTTGCCGTGGCCAACTCCTCTATATGTGCTCTATGCCTTTGATCTCATCCCTTTCCACCTTGTCCAGCAGATTGTTTACACTGTCATCCCTCCCTCTAGATCTTTGGTTTCTCCATATTAAGTGGTTCCTTTTCTGTTGCTTATAAACATGCCCACATCTGTTCCATACTTTAAAAATTCTTACTAGTTGCTACCATCCTCTCTAAATATTGTCTTACAGATCTCTTCTTTTTCTCATCTCAAATCCTTGAAAAAGTCATTTATACTTAGGGTCTCTATTTCTTGTCCTTTTAGTCTCCTCTAAACCCTTTGCAGTCTGGCTTCTGACCTCAACAGGCAACTTAAACAACTGTCTTCGAGGGTATTTGAACTGCCAAATCAAAGGTTCTTTTCTCAATCTTAGTCCTTCTTGATGCCTTTTTAACAATTGATACAGTTTACCATACATTTCCTCTTGTATTCTCTCTCCTATTTTTGTTTTAATAATACTGTTCTCTCCTAGTTCTTCACCTACATTTTTAAAAATTTTTTATTTCAAACTTAAAAAGAAAATGAGAAAAGAAAAAAAAAACATTGACATATACATAGTAAAACATAAGAGAGGATTCAATATAAAACAATAAATTTCCATTTCAAAAAAGTCTATGTAATACCTAGTGCACACTGTTTTCAAAGCTGCCCAGCTTTTCTTTGCTTCCTTGGATGTTTTCTTTTGTTTGTTGTTGTGTGCTTTTCACTTTGTTTTCTCCAGCCCTCCTAGAGAAGGCAACAATTAAGCATGACATATGTACATAAACATAGATATCTATAAACATACGCATATATACATAAATATACTCAGACATATATGTAAGACCATACTATGCTTATTTCCACTTGCCATCTGTTTCTCTGAAGGTGGATGGCATCTTTCTTCATAAGTCTAGGTTTTTCTATGTTTTTCTAAATCAACCAGCTCATAATTTCCCATACCACAGCAATATTCCAACCCAATCATATCCTATCTGAGAGATTGTCTATGAAAGTTTTCCCCAATTTTCCACATTTCTTCCATTCTTGGCTACATTGATTTTATTTATATGAGAAAAATTTGATTTGAAGTAATCAAAACTATCCATTTTACACTTCAACAATGCTCTCACCTTATAATATCATTTAAGGTCTGATACTACTGAATCTGCTTCCTTTACATCTTTTTTCCCCTGGTTTCTTTGAAATTATTGACCTTTTATTTTTCCAAATGAATTATTATTTTTTTCTCAGTAAGATAAATTTTTTAGTAATTTAATTGGGATGGCATTAAATAAATAGACTACTTAGGTAAAATTGTCATTTTTTATATTGACTTTACCTACCCATAAATAATAAATATTACTTCAATTATTTAGATCTGACTTCATTTGTATAAAAAGTGTTTTATATTTATGTTCATATAGTTCCTGTATCTGCTTTGGTAGGTATACTCACAGGTATTTTATAGTATCTAAATATTTTAAATGGTCTAAAACAATATATTTAGGTAAATGGTATTTTATTTTTTCCAATTATGTGTAAAGAAAGTTTTCAACATACATTTTTTATAAGATTTTGAGTTTCAAATTTTTTCTCTCTCCCTCCCTCCCTCTCTCCCATGCTTTCTCAAGATAGTAAGCAATCAGATATAGGCTATATATGTGCGATCATGTAAACATATTTCCACATTAGTGGTGTTGTGAAAGAAGAAACAGAACAAAAGGAAAAAGTCACAGAAAACAAAAAAAAAGTAAAAATAGTATGCTTTGATCTGTATTCAGACTCCATAGTTCTTTATCTGGATATGGATAGTTTTTTCCATCATGAGTCTTTTGGAATTGTCTTGGATCATTGTATTGCTGAGAAGAGCTAAGTCAATCATAGTTGATCATCACACAGTGTTGCTTTTACTGTGTACAATGTTCTCCTGGTTTTGCTCACTTCACTCAGCCTCAATTCATGCAAGTCTTTCCAGGTTTTTATGAAATCCACCTGCTCATCATTTCTTATAGCACAATAGCATTTGATTACATTCATATGCCACAACTTATTCAGGCATTCCCCAATCGATGAACATTCCCTCAATTTCTAATTCTTTGCCACCACAAAAAGAGTTGCTATAAATATTTTTGTACATGTAGGTCCTTTTCCAATTTTTATGATCTCTTTGAGATACAGACCTAGTAGTGTTATTGCTAGACCAAAGGGTATGCACAGTTTAATTGCCCTTTGGGCATAGTTCCAAATTGCTCTCTAGAATGGCTGGAGAAGTTCCCAACTCCACCAACAGTGCATTAGTGTCCCAATTTTCCCACATCTTCTCCAACATTTATCATTTTCCTTTTCTGTCATATTAGCCATTCTGATAGGTATGGGTGGTACCTCAGAGTTGTTTTAATTTGCATTTCTCTAATCAACAGTGATTTAGAGCATTTTTACATGACTATCAACAACTTGGTTTTCTTTATCTGAAAACTGCCTGTTCATATCCTTTGACCATTTCTCAATTGGGGAATGAATGACTTATATTGTTATAAATTTGACTCAATCCTCTATATATTTTAGAAATGAGATCTTTATCAGAAACTCTTGTAAAAAAATGTTTCCCATCTTTCTGCTTTCCTTCTAATCTTGGTTGAATTGGTTTTCTTTGTGCAAAAAAAACTTCTTAATTTAATGTAATAAAAATTATCCATTTTGCATTTCATAATGTTCTCTGTCTCTTGTTTGGTTATAAATTCTTCCCTTCTCAATAGATCTGACAGGTAAACTATTCCTTGTTTTCCTAATTTGCTCATGGTATCACTCTTTATGTCTAAATCATGTACCCATTTTGACCTTATATTGGTATATAATGTGAGATGTTGGTCTATGCCTAGTTTCTGTCATACTACTTTCCAGTTTTCTCAGCAGTTTTTGTCAAATAGTGAATTCTTATCCCAAAAGCTAGTCTTTGTATTTACCAAGCAGTAGATTACTATAATCATTTACTACTGTGTCTTGTATACCTAATCTGTTTCACTGATCTGCCACTTTACTTCTTAGCCAGTACTAAATAGTTTTCATGATTGATTCTTTATAATATAGTTTTATATCTGGTAGAGCTAGGTCACCTTCCTTTGCATTTTTTTCATTGATTCCCTTGATATTTGTGAACTTTTGTTTTTCCAGATGAATTTTATTATTTTTTTCTATCTCTATAAAATAATTTTTTGGTAGTTTGATTGGTATGATACTGAACAGGTAAATTAATTTAGGTAGAATTATCATTTTTATTGTATTAGCTTGGCCCATGCATGAGCATGATATTTTTCTAATTTAGATCTGACTATTTGTGTAAAAAGTGTTTTCTAATTGTATTCATATAGTTTCTGGGTTTGTCTTGGCAAGTAGATTCCCAAATATTTTATATTGTCTACAGTTATTTTAAATGAAATTTTTCTTTCTATCTCTTCTTGCTGAGCTTTGTTGGTAATGTATAAGTCAATTTATACCCACTCCTTCTGTCTAAGTATACTCTTTCTAACTGCCCTAAAAGACTCAGTTCTTAAGAGTAGAAGTATCATCTTCCCATATAAGGATGTAAATAGTTTAACTTTATTAAATATCATACTTTTTTTTTTTTCTGTTTACCTTTTTTGCTTCTCTTGAATCTTGTATTTGAAGATCAGATTTTCTGTTCTTCTGTTTCTTTTCGACAGGAAAATTTTAAAGTCCCCTATTTCATTGAATGTAAATCTTTTCACCTGAAAGATTATGCTCAGTTTTGCTAGGTAGTTGATTGTTAGTTGTAATACAAGCTTGTTTTCCTTCCAGAATATCATATTCCAAACCCTTCAATTCTTCAGTGCAGAAGCTTTTAAGTCCTGTGTAATCCTGACTGTGGCTCCTTGATATTTGAATTGTTTCTTTCTGGCTGCTTGAAGTATTTCCTCCTTGACCTAATAGTCCTGGAATTTGGCTGCAATATTCCTTAGAGTTGTCATTTAGAGATCTATTTCAGGAGGTGAGTGAAAAGATTCTTTCAGTGAGTATTTATTTTACCCTCTGGTTCTTGGACATCAGGGAAGTTTTCCTTGATAATTTCTTGAAAGATGCTGTCTGGGCTCTTTTTTTGATCGTGGCTTTCAGGTAATCCAATAATCCTTAAATTACCTCTTCTCAATTCTAGGTCAGTTGTTTTTCCAATGAGATATTTTACATTTTCTTCTATTTTTTCATTCTTTTGATTTTGTTGAGTGATTCTTGGTGTCTCATAAAGTTATTAGCTTCCACTTGCCCAATCCTAACTTTTAAGGAGTTATTTTCTTTACCTTTTCTTTAGTTAGCTTTTGTACCTCTATTTGATTTGGCCAATTCTATTTTAAAAGGAGTTATTTTCTTCAGTGGATTTTTTTTCCCATTTGACCAATTATATTTTTCAAGGAGTTGTTTTCTTCAGTCAATTTTTGTGCTTCCTTTTCCAAGTTTTGAATCTTTTTCATAATTCTCTTGCATAAATCTCATTTTTTCCCAATTTTTCTTCTGCCTCTCTTACTTGATTTTTAAAATCCTTTCTGAGCTCTCCCAAAAGGACTTTTCTCCCTTTGAGGCTTCTGAATTTGTGTTTAAATCTTCCCTGTTGCCATAGTAGCTTTCTCTGGTCAGAGCTCTTTTGTGTTTTTTGCTCGTTTTTAAAAGCTGAGCTCTGCTTCTGCAGCACAGGGGGTACTGAACCAAGCTTCTTGCACTGGGGGGCAGGGGCCTAGTCACTTTCTGTGTTGGGGTTTGTGGCTGGTGGCTTGTCCACTGCTTTAGGGTCATCTGGCCTGGTCATGCCTGTTGTGCCCTGGGTTCCAGGGCTGGCAGTTTATCTGCTGTGCTGAGCCTGGAGGCCTCACAGCTGGCCTGCTGCACCACTGGCCTGCTGAGCCACAAGCTTGTGGCCTCAGTTGCTGATCTGTGCTGTAGGTAAGAGGCTCCCACTAGATTGTCTGGGCATCACCTGTGCTAGGCTGTGTTCCGCTTTTCACCAAGTGAGACAGATCTTTACTGAAGTCCTTCTAAGTTACCTTGGGCTGGAAAATTATTTCACTCCATCTTTTTGTTGATTCTATCACTGCAGAATCCATTTAGAGGCTTGATTTAACAATGTTTCTAAGGGAAACTGGGGAGAACTCAGGCAACTTCCTGGTTCCACTCTGCCATCTTGGCTCTGCCCTTCACCTACATTTCTGGTTGTTACTTATCAATCATTTTTGGTTGAATATTCAAATATTTGAAGTTTCTCTGTAGTAGTATCTCCAAGCCATGCTTGTGGTATTTATCTAGCTACTCATCTTTATTCTCTTTCTATCTAAGTGACCTCTTGTATACTCCCATAGAAATATAGCTTCTGTTGTTGCCTCTGTTTATCTTCACCCAAATATTCTATTGCATTCTCTCTTCTCCTCTGATTTCTGGATTTCCTCATATGAACGTTATCTTCTTAATATACATTATTATTGTGGTTTCCCCTCCCCCCCCTTTACTTATCCTGTTCCTTTGGAAGAAAAACAGAAACAAAATATGAGTTTGATATTTTTACTTTCTCTCTGTTAGAATAATAGAGCTGATGTTTTCTGACCACTCATGAAATATGTTGCAGAGGAAGCTCTTGCATTCAGGAGTGTACTGAATAAACTAGATGGCTTCTGAGTTCCTCACTACTCTGTGATTCTATGGTCATAGTTCTGTTCACTTGGAACAATTAGAATAAAGTAGCTAAGGGCAAAGTGGATATAATACTGAGTTTGGAGTCAGTAAGATGAGTGTTCAAATCCTTCCTCAAACATTTACTAGCTGTGACTGTAGGCAAGTTACTTAATCTCTCCCAGTTTCAGTTTTTTCATTTATAAAATGTAGGAGTGTGTCTCAATGACCTCTAAAGTCACTTTTAGCTCTAAATCTAGGATCCTATAATTCACATTTTATAATAAATCTGTACGTAATTGAAGATAAATAATGTCTTAAGTGCCCTCTCCAGGAAAAACATCTTTATATGACATGATTTTGAGCCCCTTACTATTCTCATTATCCTTCTCTGTAAAGACCTGTCAATATTATTACAGAATCTTGCCCAGAAGACAGTGCTTCAGATTTAGTCCAAGTTCAGGTGAAGTAGGACTATCACTTCCCTGATTTGGGAAACTATGGTAATATCAATACAGAGAAGTTTTTGTTTTTGTTTTTGTTTTTTTTTTTTGGAAGCCACATCCAATTCCCCTTTAGAGTTTGCTTGCCATTAAAAGTTTCAACTTTTTTCTTTCTCATAAATTTCTGTCCTGCACCATTTTTTCCATGCCATACTGCTATAGCTTTTTTTTTTTGTTAATTCATGGGACTCTATGTTTTATATTTGTCATTAATATATTTTATCTTGTTAGATTTGTTTGATTTTTTCAGCCTGTTGAAATCTTTCTGGATCCTGATTCTGTCATTTAACATACTAGCCATGCTCTTTAGCTTCCCATCATCATCAAATTTTATAAACATCACATATATACATATATGTATGTATGTATATGTCTTCATCAAAGTCATTCATAAAAATGTTAACCTAGGAGGAAGAGCAGAGCCCTTTGGTATGCCACTAGAGACTTCTCTCTAGATTGTTATGCATTGATTAATCAATACTCTTAGGTTTCTTTGGTTCAATAAGCTACATAGCCATATAACTGCTATAATTCCACATCTCTCCATTTTTGTCTTTAAAGTTATAACAAGAGTCTATTTGAAATCCATACAGAATGAGTCTACAGCATTCCCCTGATCTACCAGGCAACCAGCCTGTCAATAAAGGAAATGAGGTTCATCTGACAAGACTTATTGTTAGCAAACCCATGCTGACTTCTATTGATTGTTAAACCCATAGTCTCAGCTCTCTACACATAAAATGTACCAAGTATGGGGAATAAAAGTGTACCAGAAATCCCAAACCAAACCTCAGAGCAATCACTGAGAACTGATAGGATGTGACTTGTGCCTGGATAGGTGTAAAAGGTACTGGAAAAGTAGAATCATTAGGACTTTTGGCAACTTATTTGATATGAGCAATGAGGGAAAGATCACTTTATAAATCCAAAGATACAAGCATGGAAGGACAGTGTGAGGAATTATATCACAGGCAAAAATAGTAAAATCAGAAAGAGCATCCTATTTAAGGAGAAAGAGACAGATCTATCTTACTAGATATTGCAATTAGTTTTAGCATATAGCCTATATCTTAGTTCTTGAAAGGAAAAAAAAACTTGGTAAATCTAAGAAATATATTACGCTTTTGTGAAATGATGGGACTTTTGTTTTTCAAAACAGAGAAAGGCTATTGTAATTTTGTCAGGATAGAGATATGAAAGTTTTGTACTGAAGGTTAAGAAGAATGTATTTCTTCGGTTACTTTTTGTTTTAAACAACATATTGAGTTTTCAATTTAAAGTTGTTACCCTCCAATCAGTATATATTTGTTCACATATTGATGTAAGAAGTCATTAAATATTATGTTACAACTTTCTTCATAAAACTGTGGAAAGTCCAATTTTATTTGGGAGATTTATAGAGCAACAAGCGGTGCCTTTCCTCCTCTATTTATTGAGTAGTAGCAGTTTTTAAGAAAAGTTTTTAGGAAATCTCATCAGTGCCAACCATTCTGGATGTTTCTTCTTATCATGTATATACCTTGCACTAATTGACGGCATGTGAATCAAGAAGATTATGTTTTTCTTCAAGTTCTATGTTATCATTAACATTAAATTAGATAAAAACTTGTTGTATTATATGGGTTTGTCCAAAAAGAAAGAAAATAGAAATAAAAGTAGAATGAATAATTTAAGAATATATGAAATGATATTTAATCTATCATGCATTGGGATTAGATGAATTATTTTTATACTCTTGTTACCTACATTGCTGTGGCTGCTGCTACTGTCATCATTCACCACCAAAATTTCTTTTATGAATCATATTTGAGATTTGAAGATGAAAAGCTAACTGCAAACTGTTGTTCACTATTCAATTAAAAAGCAGCTTTTATTTTAGAAATTCCAAAATATTTTGGAGGGAAGGGAAGAATATTTAAGCTGATTACAAAAAAAAAACCTCCCTACTTAATGCACAGTACAATCCTAAGTATCAGTGGGAACATATTTTCTTAATGAAAACAAATAAACAATTTTAGGCTTATAAACTTGTGAGGACCATTGAGACTTTGCCTTTTGGCAGCTGCATGAGTCCCAGCTGTGTGTCTGAGCTTTTTTCACCCCAATCATGCTTACTTAAACGTCTTTAAGTCCCTTAATTATTTCTGGCACCTATTAGGACAAAACTCCTGCATATAGCCCTGATCAAGTAGCCTTGGTGGGGAATAGCTATCTGTGACACATCAATAACCACCACAACAGTAACAACTAGTACTACAAATGATAGAAGATTGGAAGCAATTTCTTATTTTTTTTTAGTGTTTGCAATAATTTCTTTTTAATTTTAATATTTTATTTTTCCAAGTTACATGTAAAAACAATTTTAACCCTTTTTTTTTTTTTACAATTTTGAGTTCCAAATTCTGTCACCCTCCCTCCCTTCACCCTTCATTGAGAAGGCAAGTAATTTGATAAAGATTATACATGTGCAGTCATGAAAACATATTTCCATATTAGTCATGTCATGAAAGAAAACACAGACAAAATGAAACACTAAGAAAAATAAAGTTTTTTTAAAAAGTATACCCCGTTTATCCTTCTCTCTCTCCTTTTACCCTGTCCATCCTCAAAAGTATTTTGCTTCTGACCACTGCCTCTCCCCATCCATCCTCCCTTCTATTCACCCTCCTTGCTTCTCTTATCCCCTTCCCTTCTAACTTCTGTGTGGGTTATAATAGATTTCTATACTCAACTGAGTGTGTTTGTTATTCCCTCTTTAAGCCAATTCCAATGAGCATTAAGTTCAAGTTGCCTGCCATCCCTTCTTACATCTCTACATTGGAAAAGCTCTTTTGTATTACTTTTATATGAAATAATTTACCCCATTATACCTCTCCTTTCCCCCTTCTTCCAGTACATTCTTCTTTCTAATCCTTCAATTTTTTAATATCATCCCATCATAGTCAATGTACTCTCTGTCTATGTATACTCCTTCTAACTGTCCTTCTAACTTAGGCCTGCACAACCTGTGACCCGTGAGTTGCTTGCCGCACACCAAAAGATTTCAGGTGATCCACAAAAAAATGTAGAGAATGTTTTCCTCTAGGATGAACATGTTTTCCTCTTCAGTCTTTGTGAGCCACCCGAAACACTTTGGTGTGCCACAAGTGACCCTCAGGCCACAGATTGTGCGGCCTTTTCTAACTGTTCTAACTGATAAAGTTCTTAGAAGTTACACATATCAAATTCCCATGTAGGAATATAAACATTTTAACCTTATTGAATCCCTTATGTTCTCTTTCCTGTTTACCTTTTTATGCTTCTCTTGAGTCTTGAACTTGAAAATCAAATTTTCTACTCAGCTCTATCTTTTCATCAGGAATGTTTGAAAGTCCTCTATTTCATTACCCATTTTCTTCCCCTGGATTACTATACTCAGTTTCACTGGGTAGGTGATTCTTGATTGTAATCCTATCTCCTTTGCCCTCCAGAATATCATAATCTAATGGAGAAGCTCCTAAATCTTGTGTAATCCTGACTGTGGCTCCACAATATTTGAATTGTTTCTTTCTGACTGCTTGCAGTATTTTCTTCTTGACCAGGGAGCTCTGGAATTTAGCTGTAATATTTCTGGGAGTTTTAATTTTGGGATCTCTTCAGGAGGTGAGCAAGAGATTCTTTCTTTCTTTCTTTCTTTTTTTTAGTTTTACCTTTTGGTTCTAGGATATCAGGGAAGTTTTTCTTAATAATTTTTTGAAATTTGATGTATAGGCTCTTTTTTTCATTGTGGTTTTCAGGTAGTTCAATGACCTCTCCTCAATCTATTTTCCAGGTCAATTGCTTTTCTAATGAGATATTTCACATTTTCTTCATTTTTTTCCTTTTTTGAAATTTTGTTTTTATTGTTTCTTAATGTCTCATGGAGTCATTAGCTTACACTTGCCCAATTCTAATTGTTAAGGAATTATTTTCTTCAGTGAGCTTTTGTACCTCCTTTTCCATTTGGCCAATTCTACTTTATAAGGAATTATTTCTTTCAGAGAATTTTTGCATATTTTTTTTTCATTTGGCAAATTCTGCTTTTTTAAAGACTTCTTCACTTCAGCAGATTCTTGTGCCTCTTTTACCATTTGGTCTATTCTGTTTTTAAGGTGTTATATTCTTCCTATACCCTTGTCATTTCTTTCCCCAATTTTCCTCTGCCTCTCTTATTTAATCTTTAAAATCTTTTTTGAGTTCTTCTATGAGTTATTTTTGGTCCTGAGACCACTTTACTTTTTTTTTGAGGCTTTGCATATATCCATTTTGACACTGTTGTCCTCTTCTGATTTTACGTTTTGATCTTTTCTGTCACCATAGTAACTTCTTATGGTCAGGTTCTTTTTTTTTATTTATTTATTCATTCATTTTTCAAGACTTTTTCTTGACTTTTAACTTTATGTTAAAGTTAGATTCTGCTCCCAGGGTGGAGGTGGCACTGTCCAAAGCTTCATGTTTTTTTTTTTTGTTTGTTTGTTTGTTTTCATAGCTAGTTCTGGATGTCTGTAAGTTTTCAGTTCTTCTGAGGTGATATGATCTGAGGAGAGATCTGGTATCTGCTGTCCTGGCCTGTGCTTTAGTCTGTGAGCAACCACAAGGCTATCCTGGAACTGTGACAAGGGTCCCTACTCCCCTGTGGCTGGGAGTTCCAGTGAGCTAGTTCTCCTCCTTGCCCTGGGACTATAACCCTGAATCAGGTGTGGGCAGTACAACAGAGTCCTACACCCAATGCCTGCAATCTCCTTTTGACCAGTTGTCAGACCCTCTTACTTTCTGTGGGCTGAGAGTTCTAGAAGTCACTGCTGCTGCAAAGTCAGTGGCTACAAGGCCTGATGCTGACTTGTGCTGGGACTCAGAGCCTTGCTATTGGCTTGCTGGGCATGGTGTGCATTTGTACTGCATTCCCCTCTTACCCCAGTGAGACTGACCTTTCCTGCTGACCTTCTAATTTGTTTAGGGCTGGAATATTGTTTCACCCCATCCTTGGTTGTTTTTTGCTACTTCATGGTTTGTTTTGAGGCATTATTTTAAAGTTGTTCAGAGGGGAACTTGGGAGAGGTTGGGTGAGTCCTTGCTTTTACTCTGCTTTCTTGGCTCCACCTTTCATTTCATTTCATTCATCTCTGGCCTGGGCTATTGCAATTTTCCCAGTTAGTTTCCTTGTCTCTTCATTCATCCACTTGATAACCCATATTTTACACAGCTGCTAAATTAATGTTTTTTTTTTGTTTTTTTTTTTTTGGTGAGGCAATTGGGGTTAAGTGACTTGCCCAACATCACACAGCTAGTACGTGTCAAGTGTTTGGTCTGAGGCCGGATTTGAACTCAGGTCCTCCTGACTTCAGAGTGGTGCTCTATCTACTGTGTCACCTAGCTGCCCCCTAAATTAATGCTCTTAAAGCAACAGACTAACCATGTGACCCTTCTGCTTCTCCTGTGACTGATAGCAACACACCCCAATATCTTTGCCAAGAAAATCCCAAATAGGGTCATGAAGAGTTGGACAGAACTGCTGAACAATAAAACCTTGAGGCTAGGAACTGTCTCTTTTTTTTGTTTATGGATCACCAATGACATACACAGATAAATTATTATGAATTGATTGATTGAGAAATTGGGGCTTTTCCTGGCCTAGTACAATAAGTAGAATTTAGATAAGAATGTCCTGGAAGTCATTTCAGTTAAAGAATAATTATGAAGAAGGAATTATGAAGACTTTTAGGAACAATAGACAACTAGAAATTCTGCAAGATGACATTTGTTTTATAAGTAATAATTAAATCACAGAATGGAGAAAGAAATCTGTGTTTTTATAATTTTTTTGAATGCCACTGTATCCACAGTACGTCATACTAAGTCAATTTTCAGAATCTATACAAGACTCAGCATGAGTCAAGGAGAATCAGAATTCTTTGATTCCAACAATGAGTAGGACTTGCTCTATAATAATAGCATCCTCCAGATTGAGACAATTTGGAAATCTGGAAAATGACATCTATTAATTGGTTTAACAAGAAAAGTTCAGCTACATCTGTTGATTCTTGTTCTTACATCTTGACTTTTGCAATAAAATGTAGCTTGCCTGACCTTCAAGAAAACATTTTAATAACCTTGTTTCTTCTATGATATTCATATTCTTCTAGCTGCCTCAGGCTTTAGCTGAACAGATTTGTGTTAAATTGACTGAGATACATGACCAGGAAAAAAAGATAGTATTGTATTTGAAATTATAAATTCAGAGAAGTGAATGTCAGGGAACTATCTTAATTCCAGGTACAGAGTCCTTTTGACAGGCAGATTCAAATGTCATAAAAGGAAACAAATGACATAACTATGCTTGTTCTCACCTTGGGCACCATTATATCTAAAGAGCATTATTACTATAGTAATCAATTTCTTTTTACTCTACAATAACAAAGGGCTTTAAAAAATGTATTCAGGTAACCTGAAAAAAGTGATTTATTTTCTGATAAGTATTGTTAGTAATCGATAGAAACAAGGACTATAAAAGTACTTTGGAGAATACTTAATTATCTTTTTGAGATGTCCTAAGAAGAATCAAAACAGTGGTTAATAAAAAAAATACTTAACTTGTCCTAACAATGATACCCATCCAATTAAAATACAACCAACATGTAATTAACTTATGTCGAAAACCTTTAGTTTTAGTATGTGAAAGATGATAATTTATGGAAAGAGAAAGAAAATGTATGGTCTGTACTTAGGAACCGAAGGAGGTTCTTAAATATTGACAGATTGATTATTATTTTTATACCTTGGTCATTTATCATTGCTGTTTCTCCAATGGGAAGATGGTATAATCACCCCCTAAGATTCACAGAGTTGCACAGGAAAAGCCTCATCTTTTACAAACTCCAATGTTCACTGTTATCAGAAGCCAAAAACTTGAATTCTTCCAAAGTAATTATAAAGTTGCAAAATTAATTTCAGAATTAATTTCAGCCAGTTTTGATTTTACTTAATTTCTGAGCTGGTTCTTCTTTCTAATAGAGAACAATCTTAGAATGAATGATTGTCATGTACCTTAGAGGAACGTAAATGAGAAATAGAAAATCCATTCCAAACAAAATATGTTTCCTACAGCACAAGAATAACTGTAATAGGCCACTTCTGTTTGAGAAAGATTGTTAAATCCACTTAGAATTGTGATCCAGAAAATGTTTTTGAGATAGCGATGTCATCTAATGTGAACTAGGAGAGGTCTGGATTAAATCAAGCCCCTGACACAAAGTGTCTGAGGAGGCAGCCAGGTGGCATAGTGGATAGAACAGTGGACTTGGAATCAGGAAGACTTATCTTCATGAGTTCAAATCTGGCTTTAGACACTTACTAACTGTGGGACTCTAGGCAAGTAGCTTAACCCTGTTTGCCTCAGTTTCTCATCTCTAAAATGAACTGGAGAAGGAAATGGAGAGTCACTCCAGTATCTTTGCCAAGAAAATACAAAATGGGGTCACCAAGAGTCAGACAGGAATGGAAAACAACCAAACAATAAGAACAAGCACTGCCAGAAGGTGATTATCTCTCACAAAAATATATGCAAAGCACTTCAACTCACCTTATATAGCCTGCTCTTCACTCCTTTCCTAGTAGAGAGAGACTATGAGTATTTTTTGAAATCTTTGATGTAGCCTTCTCTGAATGCAAAATGCTTTATGAATCTTGTGGGATTTGGAGGGGGAGGTGCTAAGAAAGGAGTGGTGTAATTTGCCTGTTTGTAATGATTCTTTGAAGGTGAAAATATGATGAAAATTTTCTTCATTAGGTATCATTTTATAATTCATTTAAAATTGGAATTGCATCAATGAGAAACTTGGCTATGGCCCCAATTTTAAAAAAATTTTAAAATTGATGCCTTTTGTTGTTATTATTGTTTCTAAAACCAACCATTTCTTGATATGCCTTACCTAATTAGAAGTTCCCTTATAATAAAGAAAGCAGTGAAACAACTACATTTGACAGTTTTAATGCTAACAATTCACACTGATGCTAAGAAGAGAGAAATGTATTTTATCCTCCGTTTTCTGGGGTGCGAGGGGAATTGTTTATTTGAATTAGATTGAGTCCAGCTTTTCACTTATGTTATTTAATCATTATGCATTTCATTCTCTTGGTCCTACTCTCTTTATTTTGCCTTAGTTCATGAAACTCTTCCCAGGTTTCACTGAATTTCTCTCTTTTTTTGGTCACTGCATATGACATGATAGTTTCCATAATAGTCATATACCATAATTTATTGAGCCATTCCCCAAGTAATGGATATCCATTTGGTTTCTAATCTTTTCCTACCACAAAAATTGTACAATGTATTAAAATTGTATCTTGTTCTGGTCCCCCTGAATCCCTCTTCCTTCTAGTCTATATAGTAAGTTTACAAATAGCCAGTATAAAGGAACAATCGCAGGCAATATGATTGCAAAGGAGAAACTGGAAATCATGTACAAACCATTTCAAAAATAAAAAGAACATAACTTACAGATTATATCATATGTTAATCAAAATTCACATCCTGATAATATGTGCTGAATCAGGGGCACCTATTTAGGTGATGCTATCAAGGATTTGTTCCTATGATACATAAATCCCAGACGAATTCCAGACCACTAGTTCCACACCAGTAGAACATCAAAAGGTGCTGATAACTGATATGGATATGTTAACTTTTCAGTTTTATGGATAACTTTGAGATGATTTGGATATATTAATGAACAAACCCCAAGATAGCACAGATAGGGTGATCTATTTTCAAAAAAAAGAATTTATAAAAATGAGACCTCAAACTACTGCATCCCAAGCACTTTTCTATCTCCATTGGGTCCATACTGTCAGTGTTCCTAACGCTAATCCATGGTTACTTGGGTGAAACCCTTTGCCTCTCTCTCTTCTTCCCCATCCTTTACTCCATGGTGTCTGCCTTCATCACTCCACCCATCCCTTGTGCCCACACTACCATCTACCTCTGTAACCCACTTTTCACCATTTGTCTCTATTTTCTGTGCTATTTGCCCTCAAACCCTTTGTAGTTATTAAAGTGTGATTGCCACCCCATTTTCACTGCCAGTTGTGGTCTTTCCTGGCAAGTACCCAAAGAACTGAGCATGCCTGCTCCATTTCATAAACTAATTATTAATTCAAACTGTTATGAATGTTTTGTGTATATAATACCTTTCTATCAATGACCTCTGAGCTTTTTCTTCAGTGTAATATGAATAGTATTACATTACAGATTTTTAAAAAAAATTCCATTAAAACAAACATTTATTCAGAATGTTGGCACTGTGGGAAGAACATTGGGTTTGGAGTCAGAGAACCCAAGTTCAAATTTGTACTTTGCCCCTTGCTCCCTGGCTGACCTTGACCAAGTAACTTCTCCCTTTTTAGTTCCAGTTTACATATCTATAAAATGAGAAGGTTGGGCTAGATGATATCTAAGATTTTCCTGTTTCTAAATCTAAGCTACAATCATAAAGTTTCTGATATTCTGTTCAATGATGACCAAGGAATTTACAGTCAAAGAGGAAAGACAAGTCCATGAAGAAGTATTATATAGGAAAGGCATATGAGGAGTGCTAGGGGAGAAAGGGCAGAGGGTACTTTTATTCTCTGGTTCAAAGAAGGCTTTTTTGAGGGTGATCCTAGGGCTCAAGGGTGGGGCCATTAGAGAAAACATCACCAAAAAGTTGCTGATATTGAGGGAAGGACGGATAATGTTGAAGGGAGAGACCTCCTCTAGTAACAGGAGGTCTTTACAGAGGATGTTACTCTTCCTGGTTCTGTGTACGGTTGGGCCATTAGTGGATTCTGGCCAGCAGCTTTCTCAGGTTATCTGGTGTTGAGAAAAGCCTACTCTATGAGATAGTTGCTATTATTAACCTCATTTTACAGATGAGGAAATCAAGACTGAGAGTGGCAAAATGACTGACCTGGGCTCACAGCTAGCTTCTATCATTGTTACTCCCCAGTTAAGCAAAGTCAGGATATTCATCTAGAGATAAAGTCATAGTATAGAAGAGACATTGGCATCATCTTATATCCAATTTTACAGATGAGGAAACTGATAATATAAGAATCTATTAATAGTTTTTAATCGTTTTTAATCATTTTCATCACAGTGGATAGAGTACCAGCCCTGGAGTCAGGAGAACCTGAGTTCAAATCTTGTTCAGACACATAATAGACCTGAGTTCAAATCTGGCTCAGACACATAACACTCACTAGCTGTGTGACTCTGGGCAAGTCACTTAACCCCAATTGTCCCAAAAATAAATGAATAAATACATAGATTAAAAAAAAAAGAAAGGCTCTTGCCTTAGAAAAACAATGAAGGCACTAATTATTCATGATTAGCTGGTTATTAAAGCACTTACAGGATTACCCAAGACATATTTCCCAGATTCTTCCCCCTCTTTCCCTATCAGCAAGATCACTGTAGGAAGTTTAAAGTAATACAAGTGGATTTATTTAAAAGTGTTCTATATTTCTGGTGTTTCCTTAAACCAGACTTATCTAATCTTAATTAGAGTGAATTAGAAACATTTACTTTGCTTTTAAGGATTGTCAAAAAGAGCATCAGAGTAGGAATTTCATGGTTTGCTACTTGTTTTTTTGAATAAACTATATAAAAATCATGTTGAATTGAAATCATGTGAAACTTTCAGACTCAAATAACTTTTTACTGGGGGTCTTATCTTGCTTGGTATGAGCCCTGAGTTCTCAAAGGCTCTACAAGTGGGAGTATTTTTTTAAGTAATCTTTTTCAAGGGTTCAATTATCCTTTCATGCAAGTAATGGATAGATTTACATATCCAGCCCTCATCTCTGTCCTAAACTCCAATTGTTCACCACTAACTTCCTACTGGAGACCTTCACCTGGATATCCTGCAGATATTTCAAATTCAACATGTCCAAAATAGATCTCACTATCTTCCACCACAGACACACCCCTTTTCCTGGTTTCCTTATTTCTGTCAAGCACAGCATCATCCTTCCTGCCATCCAAGTTCATAGCCTCAATCATCCTCAATTGTCCCTTACCTCTATCCCCTCATTCATATCCAAGAAAATGCTAATTCTTGTCAGTTCTATATCTATAATATTTTAATCTTTTTTTAAAAATTTATATATTCATCACCCTATTTAGGGCTTTTCACTAGAACAATTATAACAGATTTCTAATTGACTTCTGGGCTTCCATTCTTGGTTTTCTTTCCCTCTCCAATCCATCTTCCACATAGCTAACAAATTTATATTCTGAAAGCAAAGATGTTATGACATCACTCCCCTGCTCAAGAAGCATCTTTGGCTCACCATTGCTTTTAGGACAAACTGCACACTTTTCTTTCTTGTATTTAAAGCCTTGCATAATCTGATCCCTAACTCCCTTTTTAGACTGATCACATATTACTACCCCACCCCCTTATACTCTGAATTATAGTCAAACTGGCTTCCTTCTTGTTCTCTGCACACACAATTCCATGCCCTGCCTCTGTGACTTTGCACAGGCTATTCTCAAAGCCAGAATTCTCTCCCTACTCACCCCTTTGTATCCATTGTTCAGTTGTTTCAATCATGTCTGACTCTTTATGACCCCATTTGGTATTTTCTAGCAAAGATACTAGACTGGTTTGCCATTTCCTCCTCCAGCTCATTTTACAGATGAAGAAACTGAGGCAAACAGGGTTAATTGATTTGACCAGGTCACACACCTAGTAAATATTTGTCTGAGACTGGATTTGAACTTAGGAAGATGAGTCTTCCTAACTTCAGAACTGATGCTCTATCTGCTAGTTTCCTTTAAAGTAGAATTCCATCTCCTCCTCCATGGGGCCTTTCCTGAAGTCTGCCCACCAAAATTACTTTGCGTTTATTCTCGATATATTTTTAAATACTCTGTGCCTATGTTATTTTTTCCCCATTAGAACAGAAGCTCCTTGAGGGTAAGGATGCTTTCATTTTCTTTATAAACTCCACCCCCTACAATTTTTTAGTATAGTACAGGGCAAAGAGGAGGATCTCAAGAACTGCCTAGTGATCTGATTTGAATTGAATTTTATACAGGATCAATTATGGACTGCATCTGCTTTCTGAGGAGTAGACTATCAATGTTCTGAGAAATTTATCACTAGAAACTTATCATGAATACCATCTACAAAAAAGTGCAGAAGGGTTGAAATATGAGTGGTAACAGGTCCCTTTTGTATTATATTTCAGAACTTTGGAAGCTTTGAGGAAGTAAAATTAGAAATAATAACTTATATGAGGTCTTGAGTCTGGTGTCATAATGTCATCATATTTTGTTGCATTAAGGAATTTCGAAAATAAGCAAACAAGCAACAAAAGCGTTAACTAAAAATACCAGCATGATGATTAGGAAAACTGACTTAATTAATAATCAATGATTTTGATCTAGTTCTATATCTGATTATAGTCAAGGAGCAAGTTCCTTGTTCATTACAGAGAATATTTCCTTTTTCAGTGTAAAGTAAGTGATTAATAATTTTAATGGAATTGAACCTACTCCATCTTTATTATCACACAATATATGTTCCTAGCATTCTACTACTTTCTCATATATGTCCAATATTACTGTATTTATTTTCTTTCTCAGTCATCATTGATAATTTGAGTCCTTCCCTCTCCTTTGCACCCTTGCTTTTGCCATTCTCCTGTGCCTGGAAGGCCTTCACTACATCCCTCTCCATCCTTTCAGTCTGTGTATTGAAATCATATTCAACCTTCAAAGTCTGACTCAAATGTCATCTCTCTTATATACAATTATGTTTTGTATTCCAGTTATCATTGGAGGTATATGAACCCCCCCACCAGAATATATGTTTCATGACAGCTTCATGTATCTCTGTGTCCTTTTATCTCTCATGAATAGTATGACATAGACAATAGAACACAAACCTTGGAATCAGAAGCAGCTAAAGTCTTGCCTCCAGTACAAACTTGTTGTTTGACCCTGGACAAGTCATCAGTCCTCTTAGTGCACAGACAGCTCTGTAAAACTCTAAGATGCAATGAAGTTATGCTCCATATTGGTAGAGAAAGTTTCTCACTGGGACTTCCCTTCAGCAATGAAATCATAAACCTGTAAAAATTTCCCTCTCCCACACCTTCTCCCTCTGTGCTTTTCTCTCAGTCTTTATAACGTTGCATAGGCCTGCTCCCCACATGTAGAATGAGGATATCATTGTGTGACTCAAAGGGAGGCAGAATAGATATTTCTATTCTTTTCTATCCTACCCTTCTCCATAGGAAACTTTAATTCCTGCCAGATAGGGAAGCAAGTGCTTGGTCCAAAATCTTAGGCCACTGAGGGGAGAGAGAGAGAGAGAGACAGAGAGAGGATTAATTAAAGGATGAGTCAGGACCCCAAGCTTTATAACCAAAGCTTTATTCCTTTTCCACAAAATACCAGTTCTGCAATGAACACACATAATACTTAGCCAAGAAATCTATTTATCAAGATTGGCAGTAAAAAAAAGAAGTCAGAGAAAGGATACAAGACAATATAATGTGAAGATGTTCTCTCAACTGGGAGTGAAGTAACTCAGCTGAACCCTGAAGAGAGACAATTTTAGATCTCACCCAAAGAGAAGTTCCTCAAAATTTCTAGTGTAGCAAACTGAAGATGGGGACCTGATAGACTGCCAGGTCCTCTCATGTATGCTTCTTCTTAGATTCTTTTTCTTCAGCAATCTAAAATAGGGTTGATATTTTCTGTGTTCCTTCTTGAATCTGGAAGCCAAAAGTTCCCAAAGAGACTGTAGAGCCTGAAGAGACTGGAAGCAGACTCAAAGAAAGTTTGAAGAAGATTGAAGAAACTCTTTTCTCTTCTACTCTCACCAACTCCACTGGCCTCACACAAAGATGTAGGACATTCATCTCCACAAATGAGGAGAGAGTCCCATACCAATGGGCTTTAGGACTTGAGTTACACTAGCATAGTGCTGTAAACATAGGAACCACTTTATAAATATTTGATGAATTGAATTGGTAATGTTTAGTTTTCCTCCCTTCCTTTCCATTTTAATACATTTGACTTGATCTCTTCCTACCTCTCTTGTCCTTCATTCTCTCTTTCTTTCATTCTATTCCTTTCATCCTGTTGGGTGATTCCCATAGTTTAGTATTTGACCTTCCATTCTTTGCAGTCTGCAAACACTCCTAATTTCATGGTTTCAACTCTGATCTCTAAACCATAACCTCTATACCTATAAGCTTCAACCAGCTACAACCTCTGTAACTCCCACACATTTGTGTCTCATCCTTACTTTTCACCTTAACTCCAGCAGTTAAGCAAATGTTTCCAGTGGGATATCAAAAACTCAACACATCTAATAAAACTCCTTGTCAGCTTTTCTTCCCAGTTCCCCTGCCTTTCTCAATGATACCACCATTCTCTCATTTATAAATATATATCCCTTCCCTTCTATTTTTCTTTTTTTTTTATCTTCCCTCATTTTCTTTCCCAATAACTCTTGCTTAGAGGGGCTCACCACATTAGTGTTAGGCTTAATGTGGACACTCAATCAGCTTAACTTAGAACTCCTAAAGTAATGTGACCCACCATTTTCAGATAAGATGTAGCTTTCTTGAAGAGTTCTATAAGGATATTTTTCAAATTGTATGTTAAAAATTGTGGTGTCATATTTGATTTATTCCTCTCCTCCTTGGTCAGTCACCAAATCCTGTCACATCTTCTTTCAAAATGGTTCTGGTATCTACCCTCTCTCCATTGCCATTGCCCTAGTCAATGTCTCCTTAACTTCTTGCATATATTGTGGTAATGATCTTCTAACATCTTTTTTTAATCAATTCTAACTTCCTTCCAATCAATCTTGAATCTTCCTTAAATATACCTTTCATCACATTACTTTTTTTGCTCAAATATTTTCAGTGAATTATTTCCTATATATCAAATACAAACTCTGTGTGGCTTTCAAAACTCTCTATCATGTGGTCCTGCCAACCACATCCAATGTTGTTTCCTGTTAATGGTGAATATTCTAGTTGGAGCAATCTCTTCACTTTCCCAGGATTACCCCATGCTCACTTTGTCCTTTTTGCCTTTACTCAACTTGTTCTCTTTGTCCTTCTCCTCACTGTGGCAAACTACTCTAATCCTGTTAAATGTTCAAGGTCTGGGTCAAGCTCTACTATGACATTTTTCTTGCTTACTCCATGTTCTAGGAACTCTTAAAGTCATGACCCCACAATCTAGCACTTAATGATATTCTTTTTTATGCTATTCTATATTTGTTTCTCATGTGTTATTCCTAGCTATATAGATACATTGTAAGGTTCCTGAAAACTGGGACTACATTTTTTCTATTCTTTACAGCACCTCGCTGCCAGTAGCCTAGAGGGAGGAGCCATAAATGCAGTCCTTAAAATGGAGGGAGAGATAGAATTCTACTTGGCCCTCACAGGTTATCCACTCCTGTTCAAACCATTCTTTTGTAATTTCAGACTTGTCAGTCTCAATATTCCATCCAATTTAATACAGAATCACTAACATGCATACTAAGCTACATAGATTCAAACCCTAAGTGTACTGAATATCTTCAAGATGTTCACAAAGACATTTTCTTTTCACAATTTTCTCAAAAATGTGTGTAGGAAAGCCTGAAAAGTAAGGTGCAGTCATCAGAAAACAAATTAGCTACTCAGTTCTTCAGTTTGGGGCACAGATCTATATTAAGGGGTATGTGTGTGCGGGTGTGGGTGTGGGTGTTTTGCATTGAAATGGTTCCATTCCAAAATTTTTCAACATTTTATCTCATGGAATATCTCAGGCACATATGTGAAGAAATCTGTTTTTCCTTTTTTACCTGCTTCTTGTTTATTACAAGTGGGAAAAATGCAGGCTATCCTCTTCAAAGAATTATACATTCTGTCTCTGAGCTGGCTTAGAACTCAGAGAAGTGCTTCTGCTCTTTTTCTAAAGTATGTCCTTTTCTTTATAACTTTCAGGGGGTCCAAGGTCAAGTGATGCTTGAATTGGGAAAACAGTATTATCTCTCTTATTGATTTGTCAACACCTTTTTATTTACCTCCCATACAGAACACTAAAAGAGCCCAGAAAATAAATACCAGAACTCAATCCAATCAATAGTAAAGTTGCTATAGGTGTGTGAATGATATGACTTCTGTGGCCTTGTTCAGGATCAATTAGCCTGAATCAAGGCATCACTGTCCCAACAAACAACCACTAGTGACAGCACTGGTAAAGATATTCACAGAGTTTAATAATAACACAACTAACATTTATATAGCACTTACTTTGTGCCAGGCACTCTACTAAGTGGTTTATAATTATTGCCTCATTTGATCAGTTGGTTTGATAGTTTCCTGGTAAGGAGTATAAGAAGAATTTACTTTAGTGCCATAACAAAAGGAAACAAATGTATTATGAGCAATGGAAAAATTTAAATTTCCTCTTCCATTTGTCTTTCATTATTCAAGATTTTTATTGATGACATACTGTAAGAATGACACTATGTTACAGTAGGTTATAGTGGTGATGGTTCAATCAATTAAGTATTTATTAATCACCCACAGTACTATGTGCCAAGCACTGTGCTGTATGCTTCAGTCTTCTTGATTCCAAGTTCAGTGTTCTATCCACTTCACCAGCTAGCTGACTGCTTTTCCACTTACTGCCTGTCTAACCTTGGGTGAATCACTTCAGGTATATGAACCTCATTTTCTTATGACTTCTGAGAGCCCTTCTGGATTTAAATCTATGATCTTATGAAATAACTCTTTAGTCTTAGCAATTATACTAATAATTATAATTTAGTCCCCAGTCAAAGGATCACAGGATGTTAGCTGCCAACTAGCCTAATATCTAAGCCTTAAGTCATTTAACTTTTCTGGGTCTCATATTCCTCATCTGCAAAAGAAAGAAACTGGACTTACTAGCATCTGTGGTAGCTTTAAGATATGTATCTATGAGCACATGTAATAAATAAGTATGCATCTCTTCCTCAATATATTTGTTTGCTAAGATGTATTTTTTGGTCCTTCCCTCCCTTCTGTTTTACTCCTTTTTCTCTTCTTTCCTTTCCCCTCCTTATCTCTTTCTTTCTTGCTCCTAGGGGCTCACCATATTAGTGATTGCCTAAAGTGAACATCCAAACAGCTTAACCTCAATGTAACTCAGAACTTTCAAACTCAAGTGATCCACCAGTCTCAGCTAAGATGTATCTTTTTCAAGAGTTCTATAAGGATATTTTCCAAGTTGTTTGTTAATAAAGTGTAATTAATTTAAAGAATGCAATATTTATCTTAGGTAGTAGTAGTAGTAGTAAAAAGAACTCACGATAGTTTTATTTTATTTATTTTATTAATATTAATAAAAATTATTATTATTTTATTTTGACAAAGCTTGATTTTCTTGCCAGAGCTTTCCTCACATGTACAAATGGAAAATATTCTCAGACACTCATATAGTCCCTTGCATATGGTAGGCACCATAGTGATGTTTGTTGAATTGAATTAATTTCAGATGAATAGTACCTATCTTTACTACTTCACAGGCTATTAAGAACATCAGCCTGTTCTAGTTATATTTCATGTTACTTCCCTTAATTTGACTATCTAGCCATACTGAAACTAGTTGTTGCCCAGTCTTTTCCTAAATGATCATTTTTCATTTTATTTATACAGGTCATCTCATTGCCTTCAATGTACTCTGCTCTCATCTCTACCTGTTGGAATTCTCTTTCTTTATGGCCAAACTCAAGAACCACTTCCCTTACAATGTTTTTGGTATTTTTTCCAGCTGAGAGTGATTTTTCTCCTCAAATATTCCTAGCACACTTTGGTTTGATCTCTGCTTTCCCCCAGCACACTGTACCTTACCTTTACTTATTTATGCACATCATTTTTCCCATCAGAGTGTAAACTCTTTGAAGGCAAGAGTATAGGTAGAAGTGTTTTGTAAAATGTTAATTTATAAGTTACTAGGATAATAGTATTTCAATCTTGAACTGCCCTAAGAAGTGACCCTACCCTACCCCTTCATATTATAGGTGAGGAAGCCAATACACAAAGAGGGGAAGCAATTTGCCTAAGGTGATATAGCTAGTAAGGAGCAGAGGTAGGATTTATACCTAGGTGTTTAGACTCCAAATCCCATATTCTTCTCACTCCATCATCTTCTTTTCCTATTTGATACTTGGAGGCAGTTTGGTATACTGGAATAGTGGAAGCATTGTGGTATACTAGGTTCATCTCATTAGGCCTCTGATTCATCATCTATAAAGTGAGGGGGTTTGTTTAGATCCAAGGTTTTCAAAGTATGATCCAGGGAGCCTTAGGGGTCCCCAAGACCCTTTCAGGGAGTCTGGAAAGTTAAAACTATTTTCATAATACAACTAAGTTGCTTTCATTTATAATACAGTAAATATTGATAGACATAATCCTCATAAAACAAAAATTCTTGTGAGTCCTTAACAATTTTTAAATGTATAAGGAGGTCTGAAGATGATTTCTAAGGTGCCTTCTGATTATAAAATTCTGCAGTACTTCATTATTTTTCAGTGTATATGACTTGGTGAAATTACTTATTATAAAATAGGAACACAGATTTTATTCAATTTAAGTCTATCTGTTGACAACTAATTTATGTAAGGCTATTAATATTATAATAGAGCTCCATTACAGGAATAGATTGATAGCTACTTAACCTACTGTGACAAGGGGGTATAATTTGTATGCTTTTTAAAAAAATAATTTATTTATTTTTAATTTTCAACATTCACTTCTATAAGATTTTGAGTTTTAAATTTTCTTCCTCTCCCCAAGATGGTGCATAATCTGATGCTGGCTCTACTTACACATTCATGTTAAGCATATTTTCACATTAATCATGATGTATAGAAGAATTAGAACTAATGGGAGAAACCACGAGAAAGAAGAAATAAAACAAAATAATAAAAGAAAAGGAGAGCAAATAGTATGCTTCCATCTGTATTCAGACTCCATGGGTTTTCTTTTTCTGGAAAAAAACCATCATAAATCTTTTGGAGTTGTTTCAGATCCTTTCACTTCTGAGAAGAGCTAAGTCTATCAAAGTCAGTCATTGTACAATGTGGCTGTTACTATGTACAATGTTCTCCTGTTTCTGCTCATTTCACTTAATTTGAATGCTTTTTTTTAAAAAAAATTCTATTTTTATTTTATTCTATGAGTAGAAATAAATTGTTTGCATAGGAGATACACCTGGAATGTTTTGATACTCATAAGTTTTAGGCAGCTAGGTGGTTCATTAGATAGAGTTCTGAATCTGGAGTCAAGAAGATGTGATATCAAATTATGCATCTGACATTTACTAGTTGTGTGACCCTGCACAAGTCACTTAACTTCTCAGTCTCAATTTCCTCATCTATGAAGTGGGAATAATATTAGCATTACCTCATGGGTTGCTGTGAGGATAAAATGAGATGATATTCATAAAGAGCTTTGTAAATATCAACATTATATATAAATGTTAGCTATTATTGTAACTTGTAAGATAGTAAAATGGGAATTATGGAGTTGAGTTCAACAGACATTGTGCACTTACTATATGAAGGATACTATGTGAAACACAGGGAAAATTATCCTCTTCTACAGATGAGAAAAACCCTGGCCTACAAATCAAACTTTGTCAAATTATTATAAACATTCATCTCTCTTTCATTTTAGCTCAGGATGCATCATTGAATGATGGGGGAGGGGGACTTCTTCTAACTTGACATTCAGATATATAAAGTTGACCCTCTTTGTCTTTAAAAAAGAGTCTAGACAATTAAAACAGCAATATATCCAGCCCTAATTTGTAGCATTTGCCAAATTCTGAGATATAAAGATTCATACTGAAAATTGTTAATAACTGACTCTCACAAGCTGTTATGAGACATCTCCTGCACACTGCTGGACCTGGCCCATATAGCATAGATAGAAGAATCCAGAAAGTCATCAAAAATAATTTTACTTAAGACATTAACCAAAAAGGAGCCAGAACAAGATAAGAACCTAAGTAGCTTCTGAAAGGTCAGAACAATGTGACTTAGAGTAGAAACCACCAAGTTCCAAAGCCTGAGAGAAGGGTTCTTCAGTGGAAGTCAAGGGATGAAGTGAAGATATCAACTGTTCTCAGACTATAACCAGACAGTTTAGGATGTGTCATAATCCTGGAAGCCTGAGTCATGGGACTTAGAAAGAAGACATCTGCCCAGGTTGAGATTTCCATATGGTAACTGAGAGCTGGAGAAGATATCACTTTTGTAGCATTGTATTGACTTCTGGCCAACATATTTAAGGACACTGACAAACTGGAGAATGTCAAAAGAATGTAGCCAGCTTGGTGGGGAAACTCTAAATTATGATGTACCAGGCTGTGTTGAAAGAACATGGAATACTTAGCTTAGAGAAGATTTAGGTGGATATGCTAGCTGTGGTTAATATATTTAAGTGTCTTTTATTTGGAAGAAGAATGAGATATCTTTTTTTAAGGCAATTGAGGTTAAGTGACTTGCCTAGGGTCACAAAGCTAGTAAGTGTCAAGTGTTTGGTCTGAGGCTGGATTTGAACTCAGGTCCTCCTGACTTCAGGACTGGTGCTCTATCCATTGCGCCACCTAGCTACCTCTGAGATATCTTCTTGATCCCAAAGGACAGAACCTCAAGTAAGAATTATAAATTGTAAAGAGAGGTTTTGGCTTACTCTAAGAAAAAATTCCAAATGATTAGAGCTGTCCTTTCCAAGGTGGAATGTCATGCATTAACAAGCAGCACATTCCTCATCCCTGGAAATCAACTGAAAGCAAGTGGTAGTTTGACAGGAAAATTGTAGTACATGTTGCTATTCAGGCCTGAGTAGATAAATGTAAAAGAGCACAGACATATTGTGAGAAAAACTATATTTCTAATCCAGATGTACTACTTATTTCCATTGTGACCCTTGACAAGGCACTTAAACTCTCTGAATCTGTGTCTTTTTCTGTGAAATGAAGGGTGCGGATTAAATGATCTCTAATGACCTTCAAGCGCTAAATCTAATGATCCTACTGTCTTGCCTGAGATAGCTATGAACTCTGACGCTTTTATGATTTTTTAGGAAGCAGTGCTCAAAATAAAAGTAATGCTTCAAAGTGGACACCAAGCAGGTAAGTCTATAGCTGACCACTATTGTCATTCTTTCCCTATTATTTTCATGTTGTCTCCTTTAATAATGTGTCAAAATAAATACCTCAACAGTAGTAGCAGGGTGAATTCAATGGAAAGTGATGGTGTCCTTTCACTCCCTTGAATTCTCTGGTACAGTTTAAGAATTTTATTAATTGGGGGCAGCTAGAGCACTGGCCCTGGAATTCAGGAGGACCTGAGTTCAAATCCTGCCTCAGACACATAACATTTACTAGCTGCGTGACCCTGGGCAAGTCACTTAACCCCATTGCCTAGCACAAATCCCCCCCCCAATAATTTTATTAATTTATTGACCAAGTTTGTATTTATTGTGTTCAGAGTAATGCTAGTGTTGAGAGGTATGTTCCTTATCTGCATGGAACTTACGTATGCTATTTCACATGCATGGAATTCTCATCCTTCCTTATTTCACTTATATAAATCCTACTCAGCCTTTATAATCCAGGTAAAATTCTCTGTCCTCCATGAAACCTTCCCAATTCTCCCTATACATAAATGATCTTCTGCTCTTTAGACATCGCATAATTTTTTAAAGTTATGATGGATTTCTATTTTGAAATTACCTACATTTCTCAACATATCCCTCCTTTTATTGATTTCCAGATAGCTATCCTTTATAATTAAGAAGAAAAAAAGATGGGAAAAACTACAACAAAACTAACCATCATAACATTCAGTCCGTACCCCACATCTAGCTGTGTTTATGACTTTCTAGATTTTACTACCATGACTCACCTGCCTTCTTTTACTTGAACATCCCTCTGCCAGGTCTACTCTCTTTTCCAGTTGGTGAGTTCCTTCCAGGTGTCTTCATTTTGTGGATAGGCCCAGAGCAGCCACATTTCATACCATTATCAGCTGTACTTCTGCCTCTCTGGATTTGTGTCCCTGTCCTCCTTGAGGGTACATTCTTACCCTACATTCCTGGTTTTTTCTGCTCCCTTTTTTCTATTGTCTTCCCCCCAGTAGAATATAAGCTTACTGAGGGCAAGGAATGTCTTTTTTTTTATTGTATTTGTATCTGAAGCCCTTAGCACAGGTCTTGGTACATACTAAATACTTAATAAATGCTATGGCCTATTTGTCCAACATTGAAAACTGCATGAGAAATCAAACTTTTTTTAATATGTTGCTTTTACTCACAAATCCTTCTGTATGTGCCTTTTTATGAATTTAGGATCATAGGATTTATAATATTTAATTTTTTTATTGTGTTACGTGTGTTTATCATATCCTTTTACTAGATTATAAGCTACATGAGAGTAGAGAATTTGTATTATTAATTTTATATTTCCTTTGGTACCAAGCACAGGGTTCTACACATAGTAAAATAAATAAATACTTAATGATTAGAATTGTTGAATTAAGGAAAGTCTGATATCAAATCCTGAAGTCTTAAATACCAATATTTTGTTCATAATCACCATTCCTTATAAAAAGTCGATCTGTAGAAATGTGTAGCATTGATAAAATTAAGTGAATCTTGAGATCATGGAGATGTTATAGATTTAGGTTCATTTATTTTTTTTAAAGAAAGGGAATGCTCTGAAACTTCACTGATTGCTTCTGATGTAGTGAATCTAGAAGTAAAATTTCTTGAGTTATAGAATATTTTAAAGGAAATATATTTGTATTCATTCCAACTACATGTGACAAGCATGTGAGAAAGAAAAGAGACACTAGGTGCTGTATCTTTTAGAATTTTCTAAACGCTAAAGCAATTTAAATCAACATAAACCAATATAAATCATCTGTTCCCACTCATTGCCCATTCTATACAACAGTTCACTGCCTTTCACCCTTAAGTGGGTTATCATGCCATTGTGTGCACTATTAATAAATTTCTTCATGAACCTTTTGTACACACATATACATAGTACCAAGGTTAACTTTAGCTCAACCTGTCAAAAATTATCTCATTCCAAATGACTGGACTCAAAAGTAATGACATTCCATTGAATTGAACTTAGGAAAGAGTAAAATTTCTGTACCTTTCCTTCCTCTTCTATAAATCAACTACATTTTTATGAAGCAAAATAGAGTCAGTTAGATGCTCTATTTTTTTTTATTTTTAGAAGTGAAAGCAGTATTCTATCAGTTTCTAAACCTGTAGCATTATTTTCACATTTATAACAGTCATCTCTTAAGTAAAAAAGATAAACATCTTTCCATAGAAGTGGAGGAACAATTGGACTTCTTGAAATCAATTATTTTGAAGGCAAAGATAATGAAGCAATTTTCAAAGTAATAATCTTGTAAATACAAATGAGTGCGCGTGGAGTACTCCAAAGCTTCATTGTTATAGAAACACACAGATCAAAGTTCTTTTCTTTCTATTTTTGTTGATGCATTATGTTTTTACATCAAATTTACTTCTAAATTTATCTCTCCCTCTGCCCACCACATAATAAAGTGATCCATTCCTTGAAACAAGAATAAAATCAGAAAGAGAAAAACATCAGTAAAACTAGCCAACTGCATCTGACAGTAAATGTGGTAGACCACACTTACAGTAGTTCCCTGCCTTAGCAATGAAGAGAAGCAGGTTCATTTTAGTTTGAGACTATTTTTTGTGAATATTAAACTCATTTCTCCAGTATAAGTGGAGTATTGTAAAATAATTCAAGTCTAATTAACCCTAAAAGCCTTCTTTTAAAAAGTATTAAAAACTATTACTTAAAAATAAATTCTTCTTAACCTTACTTTAATGTGAAAAAGAAAGTAGAGTCACACAGTCCCTGTGAACCACACTAAAGAACAATCCTGTTGTTTCAACATCTTTGGAGCAATGTTGAATCATCCAGTAGTTTTCGCTTAGAGACTTTAGACTCTTAAACCTGCTGATGAGTGATTCTTTAGTGAATTAATGTGTTCATGAAGTAATATCAACCTCTTTTCAGTGTTTACCGATTTTTATCAATGAGCCTCTTAGGTTCCATGTGGAGGAGCAAAGTCGTTAGTTCATGACTAGACTTCACCTACCTTGGCCAGTGGTGATCACAGATGAACATCATTTCAGGGAATGACATACAGCATCCCTGAAAAGAAAGAAGCAGAGTTAGAAAGTTACAAAAAGCATTACCAAGAAGCCAGACTTAATATACATTGTTTGTTGAAAAGAGCAAGTGTCCTTTCTGGGGGGAAAAAGCATCATTGAAATTCAGCCTACTTTCAATTATTTGTAGTCCTAGGGGATAGGGGATTACATGTAGAATTGAAATCCATATATAATCCCCCAAGTCCATTTTAGCCATTTCTTATTCAACATTTCCTCCCTACCAAATCCTTTGTTAGAGATGGCAAGGAGGAGTCAAACAAAATAATTTCAGTATATTTTCCCTGCTTCACCTCTGTTGGAGGCACAAAGATGAGCAGCAGGTACAATGAGTGAAAACAGGCAAATAGGAGTATAATTCAGAAATAAAATTCAATCAAATAAATTGAATGAGTGACATTCTTGCAGCCCTTAACTAGTAAGAATGTGAGGATTGGTTGGGCTCTAGTTGACAGAACTTCCTCTTTAAGGTGGTGTGACAATTGGTAGGCAAAGAAATATGTGTCAATCAGAAAACAGAAAAAATTGTCAGTCATTAAAGTGCTCTGATCAGGATTACTTTCTATTACCTACATTCCTGATCTCTCCTTGGTTATTCCTCTAGCAGTCATTCCCTTCTCTCCATTCCCTCACTTCTACTACCCAAGTTCACAGATTCAAATGGAGTTTTGTTAAGAGACCCTTAACAACTCTCCTTGCCTTCAGTCTCTCCCATCTCCATTCAATCCTTCATAAAACTCCTACAATAATTTTCTTTATGTATAGATCTCATCATGAACAAGGGGAAAGTGTACTTCCAAGAATGAGAGTGTTGTTGAGTAATTTTTCAGTAGTGTCTGACTCTTCGTGACCTCATTTGGCGCTTTCTTGGCAGACACTGGAATGGTTTACCATTTCCTTCTCCAGCTCATTTTACAGATGAGGCAATTGATGCAAGCAGAGTTAAGTGACTTGCCCAGGGCCATAAAGACAGTAAGTGTCTGAGGTCAGATTTTTACTTAAGAAGATGAGTTATCTCCAAAGGCCTCATGATGGAAAATGCTATCCACATCCAAAGAAAGAACTATGAAGTTTGAATGCAGATCAAAGCATATTATTTGCTATTTTTTCTTCTGTTGTGTTTTGTTTCCTTTTTCTGGTGGTTCCCCCTGTTGGTTCTAATTCTTACTTACAACATCATTAATGTGAAAATATGTTTAATAGGAATGTATATGTATAGCCTATATCAGATTGCATGCTGTCTTGGGGAGGGAGGGGGAGAAAAATTTAAAACTCAAAAGCTTATGGAAGTGATTGCTGATAAATCAAAATAAATTAATAAAGTTAAAAAACAAACAAAAAAAGATAAGTCTTCCTGACCCCAAGCCCAGCACTCTATCTATCCACTGTACTACATAGTTATCAAGAATGAGAGTAGGCTTATGCAAATTCAAGGAGGCAAGATAAGGTAATATGAGACTAGAAAAATATTTACTAGTGCAGTTTGAGCTGGAAGATAATAATAATAGCTGACATTTATATGGCACTTAAAGGTTTACAGAGTGTGTTACATAAATTATCTCATTTAATGATAGCTTATTTTGCCCTATTGGTAACCTGGCACTTGAACCTTCCCCTTCCTAAGACCACCTAAAGATGCTTCTGCCTTTTACTAATCTCCTGCTAAACCTTTGGACTTTGACTTTTTAATCCTTGAATTCCCCCATTGCCCCTCAAAAGAAGTCATTAGGCCTTCCTGTATTTGACAAGGATGACACATTTTAATAAAATCATGTGTTCACTTTGCTTTCTCATTTTGCCGCATTCTACGTGCTTCATTAAAAGTCTCCAACAACAACAACAACAAAACCAACCAAACAAACAAACAAAAACAGGACTACTGATTCTCAAAGAGTTGATACACAATTCTGAAGAGAGTTATACTGGTTATGATACATAACCAGTACTAAGCCCAAGAACGTGCATAAAGTTTTAAAGGAAGTTTTTAGGCAGAAGTACCTAAAATCACTTAGATTAAAGGATAAGTAAAGAAAAATGAGACTGGTCTTTTCTCTCATTTTCTTGCTGAGTTTAAAATTGCCACCTTCAGGCATTTATACAGTTATACAGTCACACTTTAAGAGAAAATGGAACTTTGTTTACTGGCTGTAGGGTAAATAAATGCTTCCTAGGACCAAGGTTTGAGTCTGTAATAATGCTGGTTTAATACTGTCACTTTTGATTGGCTTTATCCTTAAGGCTTGCTTAGCTCTCCCTGAAAACTCAAACTCTGTGTAGTTAATAGAATTCTGTCTTTGGATCTGTTTAGGTTAGTTTCCCTTTTGGCTCACATAGTATGGTTGCCCCCTCCAACTTTTGGTCTGTCCATGCCCATCAGCCAAGATGAAACATCATATTTTCACACACACACACACACACACACACACACACACACACACACACACACACACACACACAGAGTTATATTATGAAAATGTTTAGTATTTGATATTTGACCAAGACATTGAATATTTAAGGTGTGCCAGAAATGTCAAATTATACATGATTTCTAGTGTCAGTTGATTCTTTGTCAATGAAAAACCAAGATTTTTTGTGTGAAAGTTATTTGATCCACTACTATAGATGCATTGCCTTAGATTAGACATTTGTTGTGTTTTGTAATATTTCTTGAGAATCCGGATTAATGAAAGCAAGCATAAGGTTAGAAGCCAAGCTTACTTCATCTGTTAAAGACATGTCAGACTTTATGAACTACAGTTCTAGCCAAATCACTATATCCCAATTTCTATCAGTATTTGCCTGGAAGCATTAACAAATAGCAAGAGTATGAAATATTTAAAGCCTTCGAAACACTCATGACTGTCAAAATGATATATTTCACACATATGTCACTCAGCTATGGCTTTTAGGGTAGGTTTTGCAGTTTTACACTCACTATTGCTAGAATTGCTGCTTTCTTATATTTTATTGAATTCTATCATAAAAATAACAATAAACTTCTGACTATACTTTAATGGTCTGGCTTTTCTTACTCTCTAGCCTTTGGATAGTACATATCTGATTTAGAGAGGCAAAATACATTCTCTTAATGAGCAATTTTAAAATATTGGGGAAGAAACTAGAAAAATAAATTTGTTGTTTAGGAAAGAGAAACAAAATCTGTCCCATTAATGCCTGACTACTTTTGTCGTGCTGGGCTGTCAGAAACAACTTTACCTCTGCTTATTCAAATTCTAACAAGACATGTTATGATTTCTAAACTCCTTCTTTGTCCTAAAGGAAACCCAGTATGGCCTGCCAAATGTAGTATTTTCATGCTAGGATTGCCACTTATCATTAACAGATTCAAATGGCTTTTGAGAGACAAAGAATGTGATTTGCTGAATGATAGTAAATCAGTATTTCAGAAGATCTTCCTAGGGCAAAACAAAAAGAAAAGTAATTAATTAAAAGAAAACAGACCCCAAATAAAGAAATACTAAAATCCCAACTAAACATGACCCATAATCATTGAAGTTAAAATTATATTACTTGGCATTTGGTATCAATAATGTTTCTTTTAGTTTTGGGTAGTTATTGTTTTTTGATGTATTCTAATTGTTATTTTTATCTACTTCTGAATTTTCATTTTCACAATACACGCACAATGTTCTAACTCCAATCCTCCCAAGTTTCTGGCAATTTGGCCAAGTTCAAAGAGTGCTAGTCTGAGTTAAAATAATGAGATTTTAAGCCTTTGCATCACTTAGTACTAATTGTGTGAACTTGGACCAGTCACTGAACTGAACTTTATCGTGAAGAAGTTATGAACCAATCCATTAAAAAAAAAAAACTAATGAAATAAATAAAATCAATTAAGATGAATTTCAGGGGCAGCTAGGTGGTGCAGTGGATAGAGCACTGGCCTTGGAGTCAGCAGGACCTGAGTTCAAATCTGGCCTCAGACACATGATACTCACTAGGTATGTGACCCTGAGCAAATCCACTTAACCCCCACTCACTTGCAAAAAAAAAAAGATGAATTTCAATGGCTATTCCAAAAAAAATCTGAAAATTCCTACTCTTAACAATGTAGAAAATTTTGAAAAAGTTAAGATTTGAATCAGCCTACCACTGCAGTGTTTAATTTGAGGTAAGTTATTTGTTTCTACTGTGATTAATTTAGGCTAATACTGATAGTATGAATCAGTTCCTACTCAATAAGTATTTAAGTGCTTACTATGTATCAGAGTCATCTACATTTATTAAAATTCATCCAATAGGTTAGTAGGAGACCTGAAAAGATCTGGGAAAAAAGGTAAAAAAAAAAATTATCCTAGGAGCTCTTAATCAACTGAGATGGAGAAAAATATGAACAGGAATAGCTTTCTGTCCCCATCATCCATCGCTTTGAGGTTTTGTCTCTCATTTTGATCTCTGGTTCAGTTCCATTCACCATGTAGTCTCAACCCTTGGCTTAAACCTCTATTCCTAATGGTCCCCACAATATCCCAGCTAGAAAAATTATTTCTTTGTTATCTGGATGGGAATTCTGGTTTGGAGGTCAGGTCATGGATAAGATAAGGTGGGAAATTAAGAAGAAGTTAGAAGAAATGTTGGAAAAAATAATCGAAAGGTAATTTAACCACTTGGACAGTCATAAATGTAATTAAGATGATCCAAAGAACCACTGCCTCCATTCTCTCTCTCTCTCTCTCTCTCTCTCTCTCTCTCTCTCTCTCTCTCTCCCCCAAATACTATAAATCACAATTAGGCAAAAGTATTCTTAGGCTGCTTCCTCATGACAAAAGGTGCATCTTTTCTAGACTTTTCCTGTGAAGGTACTGTAGTTCAGTTAGAAGCCAGAATTCCAAATTCCTGATGATACAAGCTCTGAAAACCTAACTTTTTCTTTTAAAAGTATACAACATATGTACAACACATTATACTCTAAAAATACTTTCACATTCATTGAAACATCACAATAATAGCCTAGTGAAATAGGTAGGAATGGAATTTTTTTATTAGTTTTCCAAATGAGCAAATTGACACAAATTACTCACAATTATGGCTAGTTAGGGATTGAACCAGGACCAGAACCCAGGCCTCCTGATCCCCAGTCCATTGTTATTTCTACTTCAAAAGTTATAATATGAAGGATTTATAATACATGATAAACCAAATTTTTTTAAACATCAAAAACATTTACCTTGTTTAAATCCAATGATGAACTTTTCCTTTGAGGGTTGATTTTGTCCTACCTTAATGGAAGTATTACTGACATGCTTATGAGATATGATCATTTATGAACATTCCATAGATATCACCCTAAACCAAGATTAGATGCAAACAAATAATCCCATCACCTTCATTCCCCCCCCCTTTTTTTACAAGCTTTAGGCTCCTCCCAGGTGTTTCATAGTCTGTCTGTACATGGTTTATAAAAGTGATGACAAAATCCCATACATGGTGGCAACGATAGGAGAAAGTCTGAGAATGGACCTCCAAGGACTCAAGAATTCAATTTTGAAAGATTTAGATGCTTATCTAAAGCTTATATATATTCATACAAACATAAGTTATATTAAAATTGGGCTGGAAATTTGAGCAGCATATGTTTTCCTTTGAGATCCTAAGCACAGACAGGCAAACAATACTATAATACATTTCCAGAATAGCATGTGTATTGCTGGTAGCTGAAAGAAACAAATATTTTTCAATAGCATTTGAAAAACATATGATTCTGGAAATCACTCTCACTAGTCTCATTTTGACCATTAACTCCTTCTCAAACCCTCATAAAATGAAAAATTTCTTTCCCCGGTCACTAATGATCTTCTAATTAGCTCTCCTTTTCTTTCTTGAAGTTACAGAACAATCCAGGAGAACTTTGACCTCTTTGGGCACCACTCATTTACAACTGATGACAGAAAAAAATGACTAAGAGTGACTGAACAACCATGCCCACTGGTATAGCATACTACCACACACTGCTAGAAATGAAGGAATGATTATGCAGAAATAATTATTCCCAATTAAGTTTAACTATCAGTGACTCTCGATAACCTAAGAGATAAAACAAAAATTTCTTGGCTTGACATTCAAAATCTGCCATTATCTCATTTTAATCTGCCTTTTGAGCTTTATACATGTGCGCATGTGCGCATGTGCACATGCACAGATACACACACACACACACACACACACACACACACACACACACATATCAGCCTAACGATACTTGGGCCTAGAATATTGAAATTACTCCTGCAAGTTCTCATAGTGGATAAGGATCAATCTTGGGATCCAAATTCAGAGGACTTGATTTTTCCTCTTTTTTGATTTCTCCTAGCACATTTTCTGGACCTCTTCCTTGTATTTATCACACTCACATTTGTATCATAATTATATGTGTCATATCTCTGCTACTAGATTATGAATTTCTTGAAGACATGGATCTTCTGGTTTTTGTCTTCATATCACAAGTGCCTAACATAATGCCTTTAACAGAACTGGCATTTCATAAGTGTTAGATGAATTGAATGAAATGAAGACATCTGTGCTCAGCTGTACTGTTCTGTATTGGTCAGCCCCCCCCCCCAGAATGCCACAGATGTAGCAGCTAACATAGGAACATGGAGCTAAGCCAAACTAGGATAGAATCAGGTTGCAAGCCCCTGGAGAACAAATTCTTCCTAGGCTCCTTATGTTTGATAGGCCTTTTGTTTGAAAGAACTTGTGAAATCTGTCACAAAAATATTCACAGACCCCACATACCTAACTGGATCAAATAATGTAGGTAGATCATTTCAAGTCTTTCACAAGAATAAAGTAATTATGAGTTTAGTGTTTCTGTAAACTAACCTTCTTAACTGTGAAAAGATTTTCTTTTTAGTACCAATCATCCAATGAAGAGAGAAGAAGAATTCAAGTGTATTAAAAGTATAATTCGCTTACCTGCTACTTTGGTTTCAAGGGATTATCTGCCAGTAAACTTGTTCTGGACACTAGGTAGAAATAAACAAGAATGGAACATTCGTAAGATCACTAATGGCCTTTCCATGAATGAAAATTCCTTTATAGTTACAGATAGATTGGCTAAGCCAGGGATTAGTCATTATAATTTTTCCTGGCCACAAAGTAATTGTAAGGTAGAGTTCAGAAAGTGAAATGGGAAAGAGTTCTTCCATGCAAAAAGAAATTATTAATTATAATTCCATAATAATTTTGAAGTATAAGTGCATGTAGTGATATAGGACATATAAAAAGTTCCATATTTACAAATGCAGTAAGAAGTTACAAATTTATAATTTATCATGTTTTATGCTGGTGAATCTATGCTTTATTGTTTCTGATATTTTAACATCTTTAAATTTCATTTTGACAGTTAATATATAATTAATTCCAGTTTCTAGAGAAGTTATTTCCTATCATTGTTCTTTTATATTCACAACAGCCTTAATTTGTGTTGAAAGTGATGTATGGCATGTATTTTTAAAAATACATTAAAGTAAATTAAAATTAAATTTGTTTTCATAATTGTTTGATAGCTTGGGGAAACCCCATGAAATAATTAGAGATCCCCTGTTGTGTTACAAAATCAGGAAAGAGAATTACTGTTGAAAGTAGTAGATTTTTAGGCTGACAAATTTTGTGCTTTAATTGAATGCAGTATCAAGACTTTTCTTGAGATGGTACAGGTGCATTTTGCTTTGTAAAATAGATAAATTCTTAAGAAGTTGAAAGTAAATTAAATGTATGTAAATCTTATCAGTAGATAATATTTTAAATGCTCTGAGGGCTCATTGTTTAAAGGAAACCCATGATGAATTCTTCTGTAAAAATTCTTTTGTAATCTAAACAACCATTAATTCCTTCTATATTAGTAAGTTTGATTTTTGAAGACTGAATTTTCTTAAAACAAGGCTCACATGCATTACAGAATAATGTTATGTAAGCAGCCTTCTCTGTTTTTCATTTTAATTGAGAAACAATCTCAGATTAATATAAAGTGCTTGTTATTCTTTGTTGTTGTCGTAGAGTTGTGTTCAACACTTTGTGACCCTGTGGATCATCCAATATTGTCAAAGGGGTTTTCTTGGCAAAGACACTGGAGTGGTTTGTCATTTCCTTTTCCAGTGTACTGAAGCAAACAAGGTTAAGTGATTTGCCCAGGGTCACACAGCTAGTAAGTGTCTGAGGCTGGATTTGAACTCGGGTCTTTTTGACTGCAGGCTCAGTACTCTATCCACTTAGCAACCCAGTTGCCTCCATTCCATCCTAGCTGCTTTTGTTCTTTAGCATCCTATAAAATCCAAGCAGAATATTGTTATTTTTAAAAGCAAAAAAAAGGTGACTCTTCCCTCCCCTGAAGATAGATGCTTATATTAAGAAATCTAAGAGTATAATGGAATGAGAATTGGTATCATAGGACCTGGGTCTAAATTGTACATCTACTACTAGGTTACCAGTGCAATATTATCCTCTCTGAGCTATAGCTTTCTCAACTGCAAAATGAAATGCTTAACAAAATGATACCTGTAGCACCTTCCACCTGTTAGTTTGTGAGCCAAGACCTTTGTGGGGCATCTATTTTGATTTTTAGAAAATTGCTTCCTTTTAATTGCCAATTACTACAAATTTCCAGAACAACTTCAGTTATACAGTCAGCAATGAATATGTATGCAACACAATAATGTTAATATACTCTCCTCTTTTTTTTCTTTATGTTTTTCACATTTCTACAAAAACATGAAAGGCAGCATGGGCACTGGAGTTGGAGTCTGGAGGACTTGTGCTCAATTGCTCATATCCATCTTAGACTCTTACTAGCTGTTTGACACTGAGCAAGTTACTTAGCCTCTGGTTGTCTCAGTTTCCTTATCGGCAAAATGGTGGGAAGGTGGACTCAATGCCCTTTAAGATCCCTTCCTAGCACAAATCTATAATCTTGTGGAAACTCAGCATCTCTTAAGTTACAGTTTGTGGGAAAATGACATTGACCACAGTTATGATTTTTTCAATAAGTAACAGGTGTAGAGCATGGTTGCCTCGTTTGATGTTTGTGTCTGATGATAGAGACTTGTCAAAGATCAAGTAGGCAGCCTGAACCACAAAAGGAGTAACTTCCAAGATGAAAAATAGAATCAAAATATTGAGTGATATCAAAAGACATATGTCAATAAATGATGCATGCATTGGAAATATTGTAGAACAGGTAGTTTTTTCGATGTTGAGTCAGACATGGATGAAAGGATGATTTTGACCTTCAAAAGCATCAGCATAGTCATGTATCATATGAAACTTATCCTTGTCTCAGCCAATGAAGAATTCTCTTATTATATAATTATATCAGTTCACTGTCTAGCCCTTTGTTTGAGGTGAGGAGAAAAGTTTACCTACCTCTTCCCTAAATACTATTTCAGATGCTCTCCAAAGTGACAATTTCATCATATTTAAGAGATAGTCAGATACCCAGTGGATGCTTGACCAATATTGAATGAATTGAAAAGAAATGTTTAGAAAAAGTTTTATGTGCATTTCATTCACTTTGGATGGAGCCTGGGTCAGCTCTTGAGCACATCCTGCTGTTAACAGGATACTACTTCATCCTGTAATCAAGGACATAATGATTTCTAGTTGTGGCATGCAACCTTTGTTTATCATTTACCAGGAGAAAGGAACTTTGTAATTTTGTTTGAAATAATTTTGTCAAGTTTCTAGCTGTGGGCTATGGGCCTTCTTCCCATCCCCAATCCTTCTGTCTGTGTGTTATAGCTGATTTTAAAAAGTTGAAAAAAGAGTAATTTAAATACAGTTTACCATTGATTAAAATTTACACCAAGGCTTCTGATAAATTAAATTAGATAGATACAGATACAATCAGAAACAATATTGGCCTGCCATATATTGTAAATTGCTTTTCCTTACCATGATCATTAGCGGTTGCCCCTTGCTCAATTAATTCTAATTTAGGTAGAATTACTCAAGTCTGTTTCAGTCTGATAAAATAGGCACATAGCAAAAAATACATAAGCCAATGCACTATAATAGTTTTACTATTGATTCCCTACAGATTTTCTGTCTCTTTTGTTTGGGCTGTATCCATAAGTGGATCCCAGAGGTGAGCAATGAGTGTATTAATTCATTTCTAGCTGGTATTCAAGTTTTCTAGTTTTAGGTGAGACAAATATTTTGATACATCATCCACAAAAGTCATGCAATCATCAACCTGTCTGAGTATCTGTATATCTGTATATGTTTGTGATGAATCTTTCTGTGTTTCTCTCCCTTCAAATGTGCTATTGCTGAGAAAGCATATTTCTCCAATCTCAGCCCTTTGACCTGAAGCCATACTTTCAGTTTAGTCCAGGCCAGATTCAGAAAATGTGGTTTTAATGGGCCCCAGAAATATTTATGGGGACAGGATTAGACCTTGGCAAACCCTAGGTAAAGCTTGAAAATTTCTACCTTTGTGTATTTCTGACTATTCACCAAAGACTTTGGGCCTTCACTGCAAATTATAGAACTAGACATCATGAATTAAATACTTCCAGCCAATGGGAAGTGAAAGTTTCTGGTATTAACAAACTGTACATTTATAAAATGTGAAAGGAGGCAGTATGACAGAGTTAATAGAAGATTGGCCTTAGAGAGAAGACTTAGGTTCAAGTCCTTCCTCTCACATACACTGGCTCTGTGACCATGAACAAGTCTCTTAACCCTTCAGTTACTCAGACAACTCCAGAAGTCACAGAGGAGTTATTGATCTGGATTGATAGAGAGTTTCTATTCAAGGGAATTCCATAAATTAATGAAATCATTTGTCAAGATCGAAAAAAAAGAAAGTTTTTTTTTAATAATAGTATCTCTCCCTGAATCTTATTATATGTTGTACCCTAGGAGATGGTATATCTTGCCTAACCACAACCGCAATTATGGTAATGAGTATGGTATGGTATGGTAAGGTGTGGTATGGTATGGTGTGGTATGGTATGGTATGGTAAATATGGTATGGCATGGTAAATATGGTATGGCAAATAAAAATGTAAACAACTGGTAGGTAAAAGAAGGGAAGAACAAATATCTATCGGACCCCAGATAGGGCAAGTTATCTAAATATTTCAATCTGATTTTGGCCCCAATTCTTCTCTAAACCTAAGTTTTAGCAGTGTATAAAATAAGGGAGAGATTGAAAATGTTGAAAAGAACTTCAAGAAGGTTAACATTTATGGAGATAAAAAGGAGAAATGAGATATTTTAGGGTCTCAGCATTTTGATCAATATTTATAAAACACAGCTGTTGTCAGTGGCTCATGAGTGATAGATGGTTAGTGCTGTATATCTTCAATCTAACCTGGGGACAGTGTGAGTAATGACTGTAAGTAACTCAGCACTAGATTGGCAGGAACCATTGCTGTGCAGGGCTAAAGGAAAGCATGTCCCGCCAGTTGTCTTGATTTGGGAAAGTAGCTGATGCAGACAGTTGCCAGTTACCATTGGGAAACAAAGCTCATTTGTCATGTGGAAGTGCTTTCTGACTCCACAGAGGGAGCTGACCCCTTTAGCAAGCACACCACCACCACCAAAAAAAAAAAAAAAAAAGCAAAGACAAGAAAAAGAAATCAACAACTGTTTATTACCTACCTACTGTTGGCAAAGTGAGCCTTTTACTGTAGAGGAAACAGAAAGAATTCACTAAGAAACATTCAATATTAAGTCACTGGGGAGAAATAATACATCTTCATGTTCTGGGTTGACCCGTCTTCCAGGATGTAGGTATAAACTTTATTGAGGGCCAGTTACAAATAAAAGAACATAGAAACACTGAGAAAATCCTTCTTCTTCAGTGAGATGTTTCATCTTTCTGCAGCATCAAACACTTGGCTGGCATAAGTGATTTTGTGAAAGTACAATCAGTTGCAAATCCTTGTAACACAGGAAAATTGGGAGAAGCTTGACAAGAGAAGAGCATGAAAAAGAAGCAGGAGGTATATCAGCTTGTACCCCCAGATCTTTTCCTTCCCCTGACCCCTGCTGTTGCTCTCTGGGTTATTTTCCTTCATTAGACCTAACCAGATTCTCCTAAGGTAACTTGAGGTCTCTGTTTCCAATGGGGGATTGGGCACAGATGAGTTCAGTGAATTAAATGCAGCCTTAGATTATTATAAATTTCTGGCCACAACAGTAAAGGTCACAATGGTGGAGTAAAGGTCATTAGAACTTCAATTGTTTGGATTCAGGGCTTTTTATTAAGGGATATTGAGTTACATGCTTGGCCTTAGCTTTGTTTCCCAATGATAACTGGCAACTATCTGCATCAGCTATTTTTGCAAATCAAGATGACTGGTGGGACATGCTATCCTTTAGCTCTGCACAGCAATGATTCCTTCCTGCCAATCTAGTATTTTTTTCTTTGTTCAAAAAGATAGAAACAAACTGGAAAACCCCCACAAAAATCATCCTCCACCAAAAAGACTTCACCCTAAACACTCAGTCTAAACATCCAGTCTAAACACCTTAAACTCCACCTGAGAAATGTGACCAAATATAAACAAAAGGGCAAAATGAAAGATCCCTCAAAGTTCAACTTCAACATTCAACAAATGTTCTTAGTGTCTTTTATCTAACTCTTTCCTTTACCTCTCCTACATTCTTTTTTTCTTTTCTTTTCTTTTTTTTTTTTGGTTAGGCAATGGGGTTAAGTGACTTGCCCAGAGTCACACAACTAGTAAGTATTATATGTCTGAGGCCGGATTTGAACTCAGGTCCTCCTGAATCCACTGCACCACCTAGCTGCCCCCTACTACATTCTACTGTGTGCGTGTGTGCATGTGTATGTGTGTGTGTGTGTGTGTGTGTGTGTATGAATGTGTGTGTATGATATTGTTCAGTCATTTCAGTTGTGGTTGACTCCTTGTAACCCCATTTTGGGGGTTTTCTTGGCATTTTCTTCTTCAGCTCATTTTACAGATAAGAAACTGAGGCAAACTGGGTTAAGTGACTTGTCCAGGATCACACAGCTAGTAGTATTTGAAGCCAGATTTAAATTCATGAAGATGAGTCATCTTGATTACAAGCCCAGTGCTCTATCTACTGTGACACCTCACTGTCCCCAAATACATATACATATGTTGTATATATATATATGCATACACATAAGGATGTAGGTAGGTATAAACAGATGTATGTCTGTATGTGTATGTGGCAGATTCCCCAATTATAATGCAGGATACTGTTTCACCTTGGCATGCTTGATGCCGTGCACAGAACCTGTGACACAGGGAGACATTTAATTATTGTTTGCTACATTCATTTAATTTTAATAAACAGTGGTATAAGCTTTAGATGGAGGTTAGATCATACCTGTCTTAAAAGGTCTTTAAATATGGAATAGGAAAGTCATGTGTCTTAGATAGTTTAAGTATAATCCTGCTTGACTGCCCAAGAGTTGGACTATATCATTATCATTAGAATTTTAAAATAAAGTGCTTGTTCCTCTTCCCTCAATTTATTAGCTCACATTTATTTTGGATATATTTTATATATAATACCATGTGTACATTCTTTCTCCTCAATCGAATGCAAATTCCTTGAAGGTTAGGAGTGCTTCATATTTATCTGTGAACCCCCATTGCCTTATACAATGCACACAAATACTGATTGATTGTTTGGAGCTGTATTAAGAAAATGAGATACCTTGTTTGCTAGAAGCTACAGTCTATTCAGAAACTCATATAAAGATGTATAGAAAGTAGAGAGCTGGACAGCCAATGGAAGGCTTAAGCTTATACCCAGTTTATGGGGGAATGGGTCACATGTTAAAAAAAAAAGGACTTATTTGGAGTATTGTGTCCAGCTGAATGGTATAGCGGAAAAAGAACTAACCTTGAAGCCAGAATGACCTGGGTTCAAGTCCCTCCTTAGATACTTATGCCCCTGGGCAAATAACTTATCCCTTCAGTGCCTCCAAACAACTATCTAAGATCATAAGCTCCAGAATAGGTAATGGCCTACAATGATATAAGAAATTGACTCACCTGGGAGTTCCTATCTTAATGAAATTCCCAGATCCAAACTCTGCTCTAGTTGCCACATTTCAGAAAGGACATTGACAAACTGAAGCATCTCTAGAGGAGAGTGACAAACGTGGTACGTTGCCTTGAGATCATCCCATACAAGCATTGTTTGAAGGAACTGAGAGTGTTTAGCCTGGAGAATTCAATTCAACAAGCATTTATTGTCACTACTATGTTACCGGAACTACAGAACCCCAAGTGTGAGATGAAAAGATAAGACTAGACAGACCTTGCCCTCAAGTAACTTATATTCTACTGGGAAAGTTAAGTTTAGAATTGAGGGCTTGACATCATGAAGAGGAGGACAGGCATGATGTCTGTCTACAAGTATATGAAGGGCTGTCATATGGAAAAGAGAGCTGTTCTTTACCTCCAGAGAGTGGAACTAAGATTAATGTATAGAAGAGACAGATTTCTGATTAAAATGTGGTAGGACATATGAACAATTAGAGCTGTATAATGGTGGAATAGGCACGTTTGAGAGGCTATCACTCAAGCCTTCAAAGAGGCTGGGTGCATTACATTGAAGGGGGAAAAAACAGTGAATTTAGAGTCAAAGGGCATGAATTTGAATTCTAGCTCAGCCATTTCGTGCCTATGTAATCTTGAACAATACATTTAATCTCTCTGGACCTCAGCTTCTTCATCTATAAAGTGAGACAATTGCAGTAAATGATCTCTACAATCCCTCTGTCAAATCGAATAGCTTTTTCTAAATACTCATCCTTTTTTTTGACTTTTTAAAAATTTTTTTATTAATTTATTTTGATTTATCAATAATCACTTCCATATGTTTTTGAGCTTAAAATTTTTCTCCCCCTTCCTCCCCATCACCCTCCCTAAGATGACACACAATCTGATATAGGTTATACATTTACATTCATATTAAACATACTTTCACATTAGTGATGTTGTAAGTAGAAATCAAAACCAATAGGAAGAACCATCAGAAAGAGGAAACAAAACTCAACAGAAGAGAAAAAAATAACAATTCGGCTTCCATAATTCTTTCTTTGGGTGTGGATAGCATTTTCCATCACAAGGCCCCTGGGGATGTCTTAGATCCTTGTACTGCCAGGAAGTTTATCAATACTAGTCATCACACAACATGGCTGTTATTACGTATAACATTCTCTTGGTTCTGCTCACTTCCCTCAGCATCAGACCATACAAGTCTTTCCAGGTTTTTCTGAAGTCAGCCTGTTCACCATTTCTTATAGCACAACAGTATTCCATCACATTCATATACCACAACTTGCTCAGTCATTCCCCAATTGATGGGCATCCTCTCAATTTCCAATTCTTTGCCACCACAAAAAGAGCTGCTATGAATATTTTTGTACACATAGGTCCTTTTCCCATTTGTGTGATCTCTTTAGGATATAGCCCTAGAAGTGCTATTGCTGGGTCAAAGGGTATGCACATTTTTATAGCCCTTTGGGCATAGTTCCAAATTGCTTTCCAAAATGGTTGGATCATTTCACAACTCCACCAACAATGCATTAGTGTTCCAATTTTCCCACATCTTCTCCAACATTTATCATTTTCCTGTTTGGTCATGTTGGCCATTCTGATAGGTGTGATGTGGTACCTCAGAGTTGTTTTGATTTGCATTTCTCTAATCAATAGTGATTTAGAGCATTTTTTCATATGACTATAGATGGTTTTAATTTCTTCATCTGAGAACTGTCTGTTCATATCCTTTGACCACTTATCAATTGGGGAATGGCTTGTATTCTCACAAATTTGACTTAATTCTCTCTATATTTTAGAAATGAGGCCCTTATCAGAGAGACTAGTTGTAAAAATTCTTTCCCAATTTTCTACCTCCCTTCTAATCTTAGCTGTATTGGCTTTGTTTGTGCAAAAACTTTTCAATTTAATGTAATCAAAATTATCTATTTTGCTTTTTGTAATGTTCTCTGTCTCCTGTTCAGTCATGAATTCTTCTATTCTCCATAGATCTGACAGGTAAACTATTCCTTGCTTTCTCAGTTTGGTTATAATATCAGCCTTTATATCTAAATCATGTACCCATTTTGACTTTATTTTGGTATATGGTGTGAGATTTTGTTCTATGCCTAGTTTCTGCCATACACCTTTCCAGTTTTCCCAGCAGTTTTTTTCAAAGAGTGGGTTCTTATCCCAGAAGCTAGTGTCTTTGGGTTTATCAAATAATATATTACTATAATCACTGACTACTGTGTCTTGCATACTTAACCTATTCCACTGATTCACCACTCTATTTCTTAGCCAGTACCAAGCAGTTTTGATGATTGCTGCTTTATCATATAATTTAAGATCTGAAATGGCTAGGCCACCTTCCCTTGCATTTCTTTTTATTAGTTCTCTTGATATTCTGGACCTTTTGTTCTTCCAAATGAATCTTGTTATTATTGTTCCTAACTCTATAAAATGATTTTTTGGTACTATGAATTGGTATGGCACTGAATAAGTAAATTAGCTTAGGTAGAATTGTCATTTTTATTATATTAGCTCAGCCTACCCATGAGCACCTGATGTTTTTCCAATTATTTAGATCTGATTTTATTTGTGTGAAAAGTATTGTGTAAGTTTGTTCATAGAGTTCCTGGGTTTGTTTCAGGAGGTAGACTCCTAAATATTTTATCATCTCTACAGTAAGTTTAAATGGAATTTCTCTTTCTATCTCTTGCTGTTGGGCTTTGTTGGTAATATATAGAAATGCCTATGATTTATGTGGGTTTATTTTATAGCCTGCAACTTTGCTAAAGTTGTTTATTATTTCAAGTAGTTTTTTACTTGATTCTCTGGGATTCTTTAAGTATAACATCATGTCATCTCCAAAGAGTGATAGCTTTGTTTCTTATTTGCATCTTCTAATGCCTTCAATGTCTTTTTCTTTTCTTATTGCTAAAGCTAATGTTTCTAGTACGATGTTGAATAACAGTGGTGATAATGGACGTCCTTGTTTCACCCCCAATCTTATTGGAAATGTTTCTAGCTTGTCCCCATTACACATTATGCTTGCTGAAGGTTTTAGATAGATGCTATTTATTATTTTAAGAAAGACTCCATTTATACCTATGCTCTCTAGTATTTTTAATAAGAATGGGTGTTGTATTTTGTCAAAAGCTTTTTCTGCATATATTGAGATGATCATGTGGTTTCTGTTAGTTTTGGTGTTGATATGATGGATTATGCTGATAGTTTTCCTTATATTGAACCAACCCTGCACTCGTGGTATAAATCCTACCTGGTCATAGTGTATTATTCATGTGATAAGTTGCTGTAATCTATTTGCTAATATTTTGTTTAAAATTTTTGCACCTATATTCATTAGAGAAATTGGTCTATAATTTTCTTTCTCTGTTTTGACTCTTCCTGGTTTAGGTATCAGCATCATATTTGTATCATAAAAAGAATTTGGTAAGATTCCTTCTTTACCTATTTTATGAAATAGTTTATATAGTATTGGAATTAATTGTTCTTTAAATGTTTGATAGAATTTGCATGTAAATCCATCTGATCCTGGAGATTTTTTCCTAGGGAGTTCATCAATGGCTTGTTCAATTTCTTTTTCTGAGATGGGGTTATTTAAGTATTTTACTTCCTTTTCTGTTAATCTGGGCAATTTATATTTTTGTAAACATATATCCATTTCACTAAGATTGTCAAATTTGTTGGCGTATAGTTGGGGAAAATAATTCCTAATTGTTGTTTTAATTTCCTCTTCCTTGGTGGTAGTTTCACCCTTTTCATTCTTGATACTAGTAATTTGGTTTTCTTCTTTCTTTTTTTAATTAGATTAACCAAAGGTTTATCTATTTCATTGGTTTTTTTCATAAAACCAGCTCTTAGTTTTATTTATTACTTCAGTAGTTTTCTTAATTTCAATTTTATTAATTTTTCCTTTGATTTTCAATATTTCTAATTTGGTGTTTGAGGATTTTTAATTTGTTCTTTTTCTAGTTTTTTTAGTTATATGCCCAATTCATTGATCTCCTCTTTTTCTATTTTATTTATGTAGGCATTTAGAGATATAAAACTTCCCCTAAGAACTGCTTTTGCTGCATCCCATAAGTTTTGGTATGTTGTCTCTTTATTGTCATTCTCTTGAATGAAATTATTGATTGTTTCTATGATTTGTTGTTTGACCCAATCATTTTTTAGGATTAGATTATTTAGTTTCCAATTATTTTTTAGTCTATCTTTCCATGGCCCTTTATTACATATAATTTTTATTGCATCATGATCTGAAAAGGATTCATTTACTATTTCTGCCTTTCTGCATTGGGTTGTGAGGTTTTTACACCCTAGTACATGGTCAATTTTTGTGTATGTGCCATGTACCACTGAGACAAAAGTATATTCCTTTCTATCCCCATTCAGTTTTCTCCACATGTCTATCATACCTAACTTTTCTAATGTTCTATTCACCTCCTTAACTTCTTTCTTGTTTATTTTGTGGTTAGATTTATCTAGTTCAGACAGGGGTAGGGGGAGGTCCCCCACTAATATAGTTTTGCTGTCTATTTCTTCCTGTAACTCCCTGAACTTCTCCTCTAAGAATTTGGATGCTATACCATTTGGTGCATATATGTTTAGTAATGATATTACTTCATTGTCTATGGTGCCTTTTAGCAGGATGTAGTTTCCTTCCTTATCTCTTTTGATAGGATCTATTTTTGCTTTTGCTTTGTCTGAGATCAGGATTGCTACTCCTGCTTTTTTTACTTCAGCTGAAACATAATATATTTTGCTCCAGCCTTTTACCTTTACCCTGTATGTGTCACTCTTTTTCAAATGTGTTTCCTGTAAACAACCTATTGTAGGACTATGGTTTTTAATCCAATCTGCTATACACTTCCATTTTATGGGAGAGTTCATCCCATTCACATTTATAGTTATGATTACTCTCTGTGTCTTTTTATCCATCCTTTTTTCCCCCATTTATGCTTTTCTTTCTCCTTTCTCCTTCCCCCTCCTCACTAGTGTTTTGCTTTTGACCAGCGCCTCCTTGGGTAACACCTCCCTTCTATTATCCCTTTCCCTTTTCTTCCCCTTTACCCTTACTGCTTCTTCCCTCCCTTCTATCCCCCTTCCCTTTTCTTTCCCCTTTCCCCTCCTACTACCTATAGCACAAGTTAGATTTCTATACCTAATTGATTATGTTATTCCCTTCTTGAGCCAAATCTGATGAGAGTAAGGTTCAAACAATGCTCATCCCCCTCCCTTCTTTACCTCTGCTCTAATAGGTTTTTGTGTCTTTTCCTGTAATGTAATTTACCCTTGTCTGCTTCCTCCTCAGTACATTTTCTTAGCTCAGACTAATCCACTTACTTGGATCCATTTAACCTACTTGATTAAATTTTTTTTGTATCATTACATCAAAGTCAACTTATATCCACCTCCTTTATATATACTCCTTTAACATAGTATAATAACAATACAGTTCTCAAGAGTTGCAAGTGTCATCTTCCCTTGTAGGGATGTAAACATTTTGCCCTTATTAACAACATATTGTATCTTTCTGTCCCATTTACCTTTTTATGTCTCTCTTGAATCTTGTACTTGAAGATCAAATTTTTTGTTGAGCTCTGGTCTTTTTATCAGGAATGTTTGGAAGTCCCCTATTTCATTGAATATCCATCTCCTTCCCTGAAAAATCATGCTCATTTTCGCTGGGTAGTTAATCCTTGGCTGCATTCCAAGCTCCTTTGCCTTACGGAATATCATGTTCCATGCCCTACAGGTAGCTAGACGGATTAATGGGAAAGGCCCATCTTACCCTGGGGGAAGGGGAGCAGTATGAAACAAGAGTCACCCAGCCAGCTAGTGGAAAGACCCATTTTAGTCCACCAGGAGGAGGTTCTGGTGCTACTGGTTACTACTGTCTTTTAATGTAGAGGCTGCAAGGTCCTGTGTAATCCTGACTGTGATTCTATGATATTTAAATTGTTTCTTTCTGGCTGCTTGCAGTAATTTCTCTTTAATCTGGTAATTTTGGAATTTAACTATTATATTCCTTGGCGTTTTCAATTTGGGATATTTTTCTGGTGGGGAGCGGTGGATTCTTTCTATAGTTATTTTACTTTCAGGTTCTAGGACTTCAAGGCAGTTTTCCTTTATGATTTCCTGAAGGATATTGTCCAGGCTCTTTTTTTCATCATGACTTTCAGGTAGGCCTATAATTTTTAAATTGTCTCTCCTGGATCGATTTTCCAGGTCAGCTGTTCTACCCCTGAGGTATTTTACATTTTCATCTATTTTTTCATTTTTTTGTTTCTGTTTGACTGATTCTTGCTCTCTCATAGAGTCATTAGTTTCCATTTGTTCAATTCTAATTTTTAACATATTGTTTTTTTCTGTTAGATTTTGTACTTTCTTCTCCAATTGGTCAATTGTATTTTTAAGGGATTTATTTTCTTCAGTGTACTTTTTGTCCAGTTGGCCAATTGTACTTTTAAAGGACTCCTCTACCTCTCTCATTTGACTTTTAAAATCCTTCTTGAGTTCTTCTAAGAAGGCTTTTTGGGCTTCAGACCAGTTCATATTCCCTTTTGATGTTGCAGATGTGGGTTTGATGACAATGTTGTCCTCTTCAGAATTTCTGTCTTTATCTTCACTCTTCTCAAAATATGAATCTATCGTACGTTTCTTTTTACTCATGGTGTTTCTTTATTCCTTGGCCTTTAAAGAGATTAAGCTCTCCTACTAGGGAGCAGAGGGCACTGACCCAAGCTTCTTGTGTTGGGAGCCTAGGTCTTGGTCACTGGCTTTGTGTGCTGGGGCCTCTTATGTTTGCAATCGGAGACTATAGGGTTCTGGCAGCTTATCTGGTGTTGGGCTGGAATCAGCAAGGCTGGGACTTTCAGGTAAATCTAGGTTGCCTGCTTTTCCTTTCCTTTAGCTTTGTTTAGTGCCTTTTAGATAAGTGCTGCCAGGTGTTTATCTGCCTGGGGCCCCTTGCAGTGCTGCCTCCCTTATTTCTGTTGAGGCACTGGGAGACTTCTTTGCTGTAGAATGCCGAGGCACCTGGTGGTTTTCTGAGCTGGTTTCCACCAGTTACCCCACCCTCACTGAGGCACTCGGAGGTACAGCTGTTGGTGTTTGCCTGCTTGACCACCTGGGCCTCAGTATCTCCACCTCGTTGGCATTTGGAGGCTGTAGGGTTCTGACAGTTTACCTGGTGTTGGGGTGGAATCAACAAGGCTGGAACTTTTTGGCACCTCTAGGTTGCTTTCTTCAGCTCCTTTCAGACAAATGCTGCTGGGTGCTTATCTGCCTGGGGCCCTTTGTAGTGCTGCTTCCCTTATTTTTGCTGAGGCACTGGGAGACCCGTTTGCTGTAGATTGCCGAGGCACCAGAACCTCCTCCTGGTGGACTAAAATGGGTCTTTCCACTAGCTGGCTGGGTGACTCTTGTTTCATACTGCTCCCCTTCCCCCAGGGTAAGATGGGCCTTTCCCATTAATCCGTCTAGCTACCTGGGCTACTACACCGCTGCACACCATCTTTCTTCTGGTTCAGCTGTTCCAGGGTTTTTCTGGGGTGATATTTTGTGGGTTTTCGGAGGTTGATTAGGAAAGGGTGAGAGTGACTACCTTTTTACTCTGCCATCTTGGCTCCCAGAAGTGGAAGTCCCAATACTCATCCTTCTTGAACTCACTACAGTCTTTGTCACTTTTGAGCTCCCTCTTTTCCTGTATATGTTTTTCACTCTAGATTTTCATGACATTGTTCTCTCCTGGTGCTCCTCCTATCTCTCTGACAATTCCTTCTTAATCTCCTCATTTGGATCTTCATTCAAGCCATGCCCACTAACCATGGTGTCCCCAATATTCTATCCTGGGTCTTCATCAGCTCTTATAGATTTGATAATCCTATCTAAAAAGATGATGCTCAGATTTATTTACCCATCCCTATCCTCTCTCTGGACATCTAGTCTCATATCTCTAACTTCCTTTAGGAAATCTTGAATTAGATGGTCCATAGACATCTAAAACTTAACATGTTCAAAAGTGAACTTATTATTTCCCCCCAAATCCTTTCTTCTTCCTAGCTTCCCTATACTGGTTAAGGATACCACCATCCTCCCAGTCTCCTAGGCATACAACTTAGATGTCATTCTTGACTCCTCATTCTCCAATCTTGTTGCCAAATCCTGTCAGCTACCTTTATAACATCTCTTGTACACATTCCTTTTCTCCTCTGGAGCTATCATCGTCATGGTGCTCATCATGTCACTCCTAGATTATTGCTGTAGCCTAGTTAGTCTCCCTTATGCAAGCTTCCCCCTATATAATCTGTTCATTACTCAACTGTCAAAGTGATGTTCCTAAAACTCGGATTTGAACAGGCTACCTTTCCACCCATCCCCATTCAATGAACTCCAGTGACTCCCTTTCACTTTTAAGATCAAACATAAAATCCTTTGATTTTTAAAAAATCCTTCATAACCTAGCACCTTCCTACCTTTTCAGACTTCATACCTTACTCCCCCGACATGATTTGTGATCCAGTAATGTTAATTTTTGTTTTTTTGTGAGGCAATGGGGTTAAGTAACTTTCCCAGGGTCCCACAGCTAGTAAGTGTTATGTGTCTGAGGCCAGATTTGAACTCAGGTCCTCCTGAATCCAGTGCCAGTGCTCTATCCGCTGAGCCACCTAGCTGCCCCCCCCACCAGTAATGCTAATCTTGTTCCCTTCATAAGAAACCTCATCTCTCAATTAGGCATTGTCATTGGCTATTCCCTATGCCTAGAATTCTCTCATTCCTCATCACCGCCTTTTAGATTCTCTGGGATTCCTTCAAGTCTCAACTAAAATACCAGCTTTTTCAAGAATCTTTTCTTTTTTTTTAATGCTAGTGTCTTCCCTCTGAGATTATTTCAATTTATTTTGTTTGCATCTTGTTTATACATAGTTGTTTTGCATGTTGTTCTCCTCCCATGCACATTAGACTGTAAGCTTTTGGGAGGCAGTTACCCTTTTTGCCCTTCATTGTACCCCCAACACTTCTGGTATCTGCACGTACCACTGAATAAATTCTTGTTACCTTGACTTTGGTCTGCTTGGCATGATAAAAGTACATACCTCGCAAATGATAAGATTGGCAATCTTATGCTTACTATTTTTGTTACTAGCCAAACAGCCAGACCACCAGCTTATCCCACTGAATCTTCAGCAGAATAGGAGTCCATTTGTGGTCCTGTATCTAGTCTATTATGCTGAATAAGTGGGGAGGCATAGATGAGTTTCCATGAATTGATGATGGTCATATTTGGTTTTTCTGTTTTACAGACTTAGCACTTTTACCTGTATGTTTCTGTTGAAGAGAGATTTTATTACTATTCAGGTTGATGAACTTCCCTGTCAAATTAACAAGATGAGAAAAGTAGCAAAGGCTGCATTTTTTGCAGAAACTTCACTGCTTTTTCTAACCCTAATTAATACTGAAGCTGCTTATATCTATTTGGCCTTTATATTTATTGGTCTTATGTATATTATCTCTGGACTCAACTGGTTGTTCTCTTCTGTTGAGTTTGGAAAGGGAGGAAGCTTTGAAGGAAAACTAATGTGGGACAAAATGTGGGGTGGCAAAGAATAGGTTTTTTTGCATAGAAACTACATTCTAGCAGCCAAATTGCTTTCTGACCTAGCTGCTGAAATTCAGGTCTGTATTGAAATGGACTCAACATGCTTCTGGAAATGTGCAGAAAATTCATACCTGGCAAATTCTAGGAGACTGGTTCAAACTAGAGATTTAAGGAGATATCTCAAGTAAAACCTAAATCAACCCTTACTTTCTCATTGGAGAGCTAAAGCGAATTTTGGGAATATCAAAGGAGTCTATGGCTTTGGGGTAGATGTTTCACATATAATCATCTCATCCTTTTATTCTTAGACTATTGTACCAGCTTCCTATTATTTGGTCTTATTGCTTCTAGTTTCTCTCACACCCAATATATCTCATACACAACATCAGATTATTTTGCTCATGGACAATTCTGATCCTATCATGTCATGCTTAAAACTCTTCATTGGCTTCCCATTGGCTCTATATTTAAATCCAATCTTTTTAGCTTGACATTAAAAGTCTCTCACCATTTGACTTCCATGAGTACCATACCTCTTCCTGATCATACTGTCTTTTGTTACTCTCTAAAACATACATTTTGGTTATCAGAAGAGTAAACTTACAATTCTCCAAAGACACTTTGCACATTCCTACCTTCCCTCCAGTTATCTACTCCATGTCTCTGCCTTACCACTTTTGTTCTGCTGCCAAATCTGATCCATCCTTCAAGAACCAAATCAAAATCTACTTCCTTTATGAAGTTTTCTTAGGTCACAGTTATCTATTCCGCCTCTCTACTTGGACCTAGGTGCTAATCATAGCTTTCTTCCCATCTTTTGATCTTGGTTTCCTCTGGTATAAAAAAAAAAAGTGAGAGAGTTAAACTAAATCAAGGGTGGGGAACCTGCAGTCTCGAGGCCACATGTAGGATTTCAGGTCCTTGGGTGTGGCCTTTTGACTGAGTCCAAGTTTTACAGAACAAATCCTTCTACTAAGGGGATTTGTTCTGGGAAGCTTGGATTCAGTCAAATGGCTACACTTGAGGACCTAAAGGACCATGTGTGGCCTCAAGGGCACAGGTTCCTCGCCCCTGGACTAGATGATCTTTAAGATCATTTCTAGCTCTGGTATTCTCTTAGATTTCAAGTCAATACAATGAAAATATTCCTTTTAATAGTGTCATCCAAAAGGGAAAAGGGCTGCCTCAGAGAAATAAAAGGATAATCACAGTTTTGGAAGCAATCCTGGATGACCATTTATCAAGAATATCAATGAAGGAACACTATTTCAGTAAAGACTGGGAAGTGTTCTCTGATATCACCAGCTTTCACTACTATGGCTTTCTGAATGCCAAATATTACTAGAAAAAATACTGAAATTTCACTGATTGGTTTTACTACCTCAACTGCTCTCTGATCTCAGTGGTATTCGTGCTGTTGTTTGGCAATCATTTTATCTATCTTGTAGGGTCTCCCTATTACGCTTATCGGAGCACTGATTCCAAACTGTTTCAACTTTCCTCAACCCTTAATCCAATGCTGGTACCCCTTACTTAGCACGTGAGATAATTGTCTCCTGCTTTACTAAGATTGAAGTTATCCAACATGAATTCTTTTAACTTCCTCTTTACCTTAAATTTTCTCTAAAGTTTCTCCTTTCCTTGTGTCCCAGAAGTAGAAGGCTAACTCCTTTATCAATGCCTTTGATCCCATCACCTCCTGCTCCACCAATATCTCCTTTCTTCTCTTTTGGTTCCCTCCTTCAATTATAAATATGCTCACATCTTTGTTATCCTAAAAATCTTTCCCATGATACAACTTGAAGCTACCAGTCTAGTTGTGGCAGTCAGGGAACAAGCATTTATTAAAAGTTTACTATATACCAGGTTCTGTGCTAAGTATGGAGATACACATATAAGCAAAAAGAAATCAGTCTTTACCTTCAAAGAGATTACGTTCTAATAGTGGGAAAGAGTACATAAAAGGGAGATAAAAAGTGGAGGGGAAACAACAATGAAAAATGGGTGGGGCGGCAGTTAGGTGGTGCAGTGGATACTGCACCTGCCCTGGAGTCAGGAGGATCTGAGTTCAAATCCTACCTCAGACACTTGACATTTACTAGCTGTGTGTCCTTGGCCAAGTCACTTAACCCCATTGCTTAACAACAACAACAACAACACCCAAAAACAAAACAAAACAAAACAAAAGTGAAGAGGAAGGGAGAGGAAATATCTGAAAGAGGCATAGTGGCAATGTCTGAAGAGTCAGAATCAAAATTGAGAGGAGAATGACTTTGTATGTGTCCTGGCACAAAATGAAGGCTCTGAAAGGAACTCATCAGTGGGAAAAAGAAAATGGAGCTGAAGGATTTCTAGGGTGAAAAGATGAGTTATGTCCCTACTTTTGTTGACCATGTAAAAATATTACGTAATAACTGACTCCATTTTGATATCACCCACATTCTTTTTTATTTGTTTTTTTAACTTAAATATACAATAAGAAAAGAAAAAAGAAATGTAAACTTAAATTCTAAAACCTACATACAAAATAAGAAAAAGGAAAAAAAGTATTGCCAAGTACACAGAAAAACATGAGAGGATTCAAAATATACAGCAATAAATTTCCATTTCAAGAAAAACTATATAATAAGTACTACACTTTGTGTTCAGGTTGTCTTTCTTTGCTTGCTTGTAAGTTTTCTTTTGTTCTCTGTGGTGCACTTTTTACTTTGTTCTTTTTTCCCCCTTTCTCTCCTCCTCCCCCAAGAAGGCCACAATTAAGCACGGATACATACACAAACACACATACACACACACACACACACACACATATATATACATATACACACAATATATAAACATATACATGCATATACACATGTCATAAATACATACACTTACATATGCACACATATACTTAGATATCTATAATCATAGTCTTACAAAGACATATATATTCATATGTATCTATGTAAGACTGTACTATACTTGTTTGTTCTCTGTTTTCTGTATTTTTCATCTTCCTTCCTAAGTTCAAGATATTACCCACATTCTTACCAGCTGTATGACCCTGAGTAAGTCACTTTATCTCCGTTTACCTCAGTTTTCTCAACTACAAAATTAGAATAATAACAGCACCTGTCTCATTGTTGTGAGGATCAAATGAGATATTTGTAAAGTGCTTAGCACAGTGCCTGGAACATAGTAGGTGTTTTCAAAATGCTTTTTCCCTTCCCATCCCTTCCTTTCTCTTCTCTTTTTCATTTTTTTTAATTCAGTTTATCCCCAGATTATTCTACTGGAAATGTCAGAGGCAGAATATCCTCAAACACTTGACAATTCCTAGCTGTGTGACTCTGGGCAAGTCATTTAACTCCAATTGCCTCACCAAATAAATAAATAGGTCCTCTCAAAAAAAAAAAAAAAGAAAAATAGCATCAGATTAGGAAGTGATCAGTGATATTAAAAATAATTTCCATCTAAAAAGAAGGGATACCACTTTTTGTACCCCTAATCTCATGAGGATGGAAACAAAACTACAACCTACTGTTCCAATTTTCATTCTCACCATGCCACTACATATACTCTACAATGCAACTAACCTCTTCCCAAATGTACCTGATGCTTTCTTGTCATTGCTTATGGCATTCCCTTTGCCTGAAAAACCTACCCACTTCATCACTGGCTCTTGAAATCAAATCAACAAACATTTTTAAGTGTCCAATATGAACAAGGCATTATGCTAACCACTTGGGACATAAAAATGAAAAAATAAAAACACAGGGCCTGCTTTTAAACAACTTATGTCCTACTGTAGAATTTTCTTTTTATTGGCTTCTTATTCTGAATTCCTCCTAAGTACTGTAAGCTGCCCAAAGGTAGGGACTTTGTATAATACTTCTCATTTTTTTGAGAAGGAGCATGACTATAAGGCAGTGGACTTGAAGTCAGGGAGACCTGGGTTCAAATTCTGCCTCACATAAATGCTAACTGTAGCATGCTGGGCAAGTCACTTAGCCACTCTGTGCTTCAGTTTCCTTCTCCACAAAATGAAAGGTTGAACTCGATGGCACCTTCTAGATCTAAACTGATGATTTTAAGATTCTATAAAATAGCTGCTAAAATGCATCAACAAGTACTTGATCCTTACATGACTTCAGACATCTCTCATTAGATGGAATTGTGCTCTGTTTGGTTTTTAAACCTGACTTTGTTTTCATAACCTGACTTTTTCCCATTTTTCCAGGCTCCTTACCCCTTATTCCTTTCCCTGGACTATGAGCTGGTGACACTGACCTCCTCACTATTCCTTGCACACATGAAACTCATCTGCCTTCCCTCCAAGACTACCTCCAATTTATCCTGTATACATGCTGTTTGTGTATGGTTGTTCACATGTTGTCTTTCCCATTAGACTATGAGAACAAGGACTGTTTCTTGGCTTTTTTTTTTTTGTATCTTAAGTGCTTAGTATAGTGCCTGGCACATAATAGGCACTTAATGAATGCTAGTTTACTACACTGACTTTGGGATTCTAAGCGTGAAAGGACAGAAAAGACTGTGACAGTTTCCCTGTTATTCTTTATCTCTGAAACTGCCTCTTTACTATTCAATTTCTCCAATTTTCAATACAAGCTTTCTCTTGCTTTACTTGAATCATTTATAAATATTTATGTGTATATACATACATACACTATAGATAGATAGTAGATAGATACATAGATAGATGTATATATCAAGGTTGATTTTCACAAAAGCAAGATAGAGAGGGGGTTAGTTAGCATCGAATAATTCATTATCCATAAAGTAGTTACTTTTAACATTGGCTAGTATTTGTTTTTTATTCTATGTCTCAAACTCAAATGGTATTTTTGTTCTTTTGCTTCTTGTTTACAAGAAATGTTATTCAGGAGGAACTACCCCAAATATGAATTGGAATTTTCCCTTTTATGATGATAATGAGTACATATTAATGAAATCTCAAGTCCTGTAGAAAAGGGAAACAGCTTTATAACACTTCAAGGAATTGTTCATTCATCAAGGTATTGGCTTGTGGGGAGTCAGATCTAAATGTCTGGGAAAGCTTAGACATAAGCTATATTAAAAAAAATAATGATTTTTTGAAAAATTTTTGAAAGTATCTTCTCTGGTAAACTACCTCCCAAACCTGCTGTGTGAAGTATGGGGATAATTCTCCCAGGAGTCTGTGCAGGAAAATGTCTTCATCATTGCTATAATTTTGCTTTCTTCTGAAGACACAGAACCAGGGGAGGCTGTTGACAGATTTGGGGAAAAAAAGACTTCTGTAACAGAGGTTGTAGCAGAGATATAGGGAGACAAGTTTCACAGGCCCTTAATAACAATGTGTTTGAATTTCTACAGATATATTTAAATTGCAGTTCTTGGACTTATATGTACATGTTGCCTCAGTTAAAATGCAAACACTTTGAGGGCAGAGATTGTTTTTGTTTTTACAACTAAGGTATTACAAATATTGAATCCCATGAAGTGATCCTATATATTCAAATTTGGACAATTGAAGTTATAATTATATAAAATATGGTAATTGGTTCCAAATCAATGGAATCAATATCCAGGGCAAATTCGATAATACAAGCACTTCATGGGATTCATTATTCTCTCTAATCTAGACCTAGCTGTACAATGTATTCCTAGAATTTAACACCACGCCTAGCATATGGTAAGAGCTTAATACATGTTTGGTGATGGACTAATTGATTGATTGAATCTCCATCTTCTTTCAAAGCTCAGCTTAAATGCCATCTGCTAAAGAAAGCCAGTAGGGTTCCTGCAATTGCAAGTGAATCACTTCGTATTTACCAAGTTTTTTGTCACATTTAATTATATGTTCTGTTTCCCCAGATAGAATGTAAACTCCTTGAGGGTAGAGACTACTTCTTCTTTGTCTTTATACAGACTATGGAGGGGGAATACTTTTTGAAAACAAAAAAAGTGTGACTCACAGGTCTAAATATGAAATTTGCTTACTTTTACCTTGTAATGGTAATAAATGCATGCCATATCTCCTTTGCTGTGGTGCAACCCAATTCAAGTTTGTGTTTCTTTGCAAAAAATATTTGGGACTGTGAAGATATAGATTCAAATGTTCAATGGACAGAATTCTGTTAGGAGCTTAATAGTATCTCATATTGTATGCCACTTGGTTTTCAAAATGCTTTCACAGCCATAGTAATACCAAATAATAGCTGACATTTATATAACACTTTACCATTCACAGAGTGCTTTACAGACATTATCTCATTTAATTCTCACAACAGCCTCATGAAGCTAGCCAGGCAAGTATTAATGTTAACATTCATAGAGGGGAAACTGGGGTTTGCAGAGGTTATACTCTGTGCAAAGGTCACATGACAATGTAGACATTATAGTTGCAACTCAAGCTATGTGAATTAAGCCTGAAACCCCCTGTTCTTTTAGCTGTTCTGAATTTAGAATATGGAAGTCATTATTGTTTTCTCATCTACTACTGGAAATTGTATTTTAAAAGCAGATAATATAGAGGATTTTCAGATTAAAAAATTTTAAGAGATCACTTTATAGCACTTTCAGAATGCTCAAATGCTAACAATTTTATGGACTAAGTGGTTTATTTAGATCGATACTACTCAGCATCCCAACTTACAGCATCTAATAATATGCAACAGTCATTATCATACACAGTGTAAATAGTATAACATTATCAGATTTGTGCTACAATTATAAGTTCCAAATGTATAATTAGTAGATTTTAAACTCTCAATATATACTAATTCAGCATAATTACTTTAGCTCCATAAATGCATACTAATCAGAGAGAAATTAACTTAAGTAAAACAAGCAAATCCCTACAACAACAGCAGAATAAGTAAATTTTGAAGAGGAAGAAATTCTGAAGCATTAATTACATCGCCCATATTCTCTCACAGAGATGTAACTACAAAGCTCTATTCTGCTTACACCAGGCTCTCTAGATGTGGTCAAGACTGTTACCATTGTGGATGATTGAAATCCATCCTTTTAGTTCTTTTTCTTATGAATTTTTCAAAATATCTGGATAAAATATCAAAAAGCTTATTAAATATTTCAATACTTCCCTATACCTGTGATTTCATCATTGTATCACAATTATCAATGATATACATCCGTTCATGTCTCACCACTGCATGTGACTCTTGTCCCCAAATCCTAGCAATCCTCCACAGGAGAATCCAAATTCTCTATTATTAGCACTACCATATTAATAGACAAGATTCTATGAAATGATTATTGAAGTTACATTTGTATCTATCTACTCTAATGCCAACTCTGCTCAATCCTTTATTTGCTTCCCTAAGAAGAATGTGTAAACCATCTTAACATTTAGCTACGACTTTCTTTTTATTTTCTAGTTAAATTTATAATGAACATGTCAAGACTAAAAATCATTAGGTTTCTGGAGTACCATGTCCATTTATTGATTACTGGACAAATATCTCACATTTAGATAACCAACAAATAAGCCAGTATTTAGAGGTGGTTTAAAAAGAGAAGAGTATGATATAGTGGCTAGAAAATGGCAGAAATTGGAACCAGGGAAACCTGTATACAAGACCTATTTCTGACATACATTGAATGATCCTAGATAAGTCACTTGACTTCTTAGTATTCTGGACACCCTTTGAACACTAAAAATTGGAGAAGGTGTCAACCCATATTAGTACAAGGAGTTTCTTCTTCCAGAAATTCCCATTATCAAAGAAAGTACTCGTCTAGCCTCTATCCCTTAAAAAGATTATGAAATATTTGTTGATTCTTTTCATATATGTTTGGAATGCATTTTCAGAGCTGACTCCAAGTGTGTACCAGTCTAATATTTTCTCCATATTGATGATACATTCAAAATCCTTAACTAGGTCACTAAAGATAATTTTGTCCCTTGAAAGGGTAGACTTCATGCAGTCTGACCCTAAATTCCCATTGTCCACACCTTTGCTTTCTTTCTATTGGATTGTGATTTTGACAAAGATAAGAGATACAACATTTGGAAACTTGATTTCTTTTGTAGTGTGGAGTTGAGAGAGTGGAGACCCTAACTTATACTTTTCAATCCAGAGCTATCTTTCCATTACCTAAACCATATCTAATTTAATAACTTTAAGATGATCATTATCAGGCAGCATGGAAAATCAAGAGTGTTTGATACTTCATATTCTGCTCTAAAACAGTAGATTCCTTGTTCCTGCAGTATTTCCCTGAAACCACATCATTAATTGGAATGGACAATGTTATAATTGGGATTACACTCCTGTTCAAGGACTTGGCAGCAGATGAAATATAGATAAGATCAACAATATGGCATAAAAACAAAAATGCAAGTATAAACCTCTGTAATCATTTAAAATAGAATTACATTCCAAGTCCCGTAAAAATACACATAAATGTATATACATGTTATTATGGAAGGGCCCTAATGTACCATAAAGTATATATACAGCATGTAAAAACATAACTCTACTGCATCATAAATTTAAACTAAAACTAATATGCTAGTGGTAATAACCACTAATTAAATATTTAATTAGCAGCAATCATGCCTTCTATCTTAAAACTTAAAAGGGCTTAATTATAATATTTAGTTGACCCATGTCACTCCAAAAAACCCACCTACCTAAGGAAGTTTGTGTTGGTGCCTTTTTTAAATCAGCACTTTTCACCAGAAAAAGCAGTTATTGTCAGAGCTCCATTGTTACTGCTAATTATGGTATTTCTTCCACTGAAGAGTTTAAAAAGTATATAATCATCTTATCATTTCTCCTCTTCATCTGTGTTTACCTTTCTTTTTTTTTTAAGGCATTTGGGGTTAAGTGACTTGCCCAGTGTCACACATCTAGTAAGTGTCAAGTGTTTGGTCTGAGGCCAGATTTGAACTCAGGTCCTCCTGACTTCAGGGCCGGTGCTCTATCTGTTGTGCCACCTAGCTGTCCCCTTGTTTACCTTTCTGAGTGCTACAAATGTAGCTTTTAATTATAAGGCTAAAAAACTGATTACACTATTAAGCAACTGACCTTGACCAGACAATATCTCTATGCCTCAGTTTCCTCACTTGAAAAAAAGTAAGAGTTGGACTAGGTTACTTATAAGTTGTCTTGCAACTCTATGATTATAAAATTCAGTGCTATCAGAAAATAAAATGTCATTACATTTTTCTTATATTTTCCCTCATGTGCTTGACACTTCATCTATTCTAAAAAGAAATTATTAGAATCCACATTAATTATTAGGATCTTAGCATGAACCTTTTAGAAGTTTAAAATTATTTCTCACTAGATACTTGCCAAACTAGGCATAAGACAGTGTTCCAAGCTTATGTACTACATGTGCCATCATGTGTTATTTGGATCTATTTATTGGTGTAAAAAGTTGGATGTTGTTGTTTGTCCTTTGTTCCTGAAGAGGACTATGATATCAGGAAGCTGATGCCACAACTTGCAAGTGAATGGGATTTAAGTGAGGGAGGGCTGTGCAAAGTCACCAGTCTCACTTTCTTCTCCAGAAATCTGGAGTCCAGGGGCAAGATACAGATCAAGATGCCTGGAGATGGCCCCCACAAAGTTGAATGAAGTTGGAAGTGAGATCCAAGTCTTAATTAGGCAGTGGCAAATAAGTGAAGTCCAAAGTACCACATAGCGAATGATGAGACTCACTGCAGCTTCATTAATGCATCTTTTTGTTAATGACAATAAACGAACTTAACCATTTTTAATTACACAGGCAAACTAAATGAAATCCCTGATATAAAAATTTTAGGTACTAGGGTATCATAGAAGGAGCCTTAGATTTGGAGGGATAAGACTTGGATACAGATACATGCTCTGCTATCTTCTTCCTGTATGACATTGGGTAAATCTTTGAACCAACTCTAGGCGTAGGGCTCCTTATCTGTATAAAAAAGGGAGTTGGACTAGATCATGCATAAGATCTTCAAGCCTTGCAACTCCATCCTACCTCTCATCTACTCATCTACCTCTCACTCTAATCCATGTGGTGGGTCCTTGTGCTTCTGATTGGTGAGAGCTCACCATTTTAGATCCTCCCAGACATATTATCATTCACTCTGGCCATTTCCATGATTTTTTCTCCTGTTACTCTCATTTCTTCCTCCTCTCTCCACTTCTTGTCTTAGGAACAATAATTAAAAATACACTACCATTCCTGGAAAGGACATGTCAGCCATTTTCTATGTATCTACTCGCCAACTCAGTGACTTCCCAGATCAAAATACTCCTCTGGGGCCATCACTCCCCTATCTCTGTTGTCAACATAGCTGAGGCAGCTAGGTGGCATTGTAGATAGAGAACTGGACTTTGAGTCAGGAGTTCAAATACTGCCTTTAGGCACTTACTAGCTGTGTAACCCTCAGCAAGTCACTTAAACTTTCTCAGAGTTAGTTTCCTCACCCATAAAATAAGAGTAATAATATCATCTACCTCATAGGATTGTTGTAAGGATCAAATGAGATCATATGACTAAAATTTAAGAATATCTGGAAGGACCAATCTGTATCAATTGACAGTACATTTATACACCTGAAACAGTAGAATAAAAAAAAATTCAAAGTAAAATTATAATGTCTGCTTGCAATTATTTCTATGTAAAGTACATTTACATAGATAAATTATAGCAATTTTTTTAAAATGTAAAAAAGTACTGTGTCAATCGACACAATTTACATGCTTAGTCCTTTTACTTTTCATATAGATGTTATTAGTAAGTAATTTCTTCAATTGTTATAACATAAGCTCTTTTTCTTTAGCAACTAACTTTGTTTTTATATTTGTATCTCCAGAATTTAACACAGTGCCTGACACATAGTAAGCAATTATTAAATGCCTTTTCATTCATTCCTTTTCTAATTCCTAAAATCCTAAAAAAAAAATACAAAAGACTACAAAAGGAGTAGATGTTTGGCTCACTGTCAACAAAGACCTTGGGTTAATCTATGTAGGCTATTAAAAGAGTTTAAAATACAAAATACGTCAATAGAGACCATTAAATTCAGAATGTGCTTCAGTGTTTCAATGAATCTGTGATAGAATTAATATGATTATTTTGCTCAGTGATGCAGAATATAACCTATTCCTGTCTACCCATCATGTATGACTTTTATCCATCTCATCCATGTTGTCCCATAATTTGCCATGCCTGGGATAGGGGAAGGAATGTCCATTCAATGTACCAACGGCTTTCTTCACATTCTCCTTGTGTTATGTGGATTCTAAAGGAACATATATACTGTTCATGGGTTGCCCTCATCTCTGGTTCTTATCATGTGATTGGCCCATCTTTTCTCCCATAATACAGAATACTAAAATAAAAAAGTATAAGAATAATATGATATAATTCAGAGATAGACTATGTAATAGGCATGGAAGAATGAAGATCAATGATCCTGAAGGACAAAGGTTTAGTCAGTAGTAAGGATTAGAATCTTATGACAATTAAGGAATTTTTGATGACATGTGGTTTCCGTTGGGTGGGGGAAAGCTAGGTTTACATTGCTTCTATACAATGGTTTATATAAGGTATGACATCCAAATAATAGAGAAGCTGACCTTGAATTTATAGAAGCATTCTTTAAAAGGGTTGGCAAAAGAGGTCTGATGGCCTTTATGCCTTAATATTTCTAAACAAAATTTGGAATTCCTTTTTCCTTAGCCAACTCTAATGCCTTTGGACTTTGTTATTTCATTAAAAGGGGACAACATTTGGTAAGATAATGGATATTACATGACCTGTTGACCTTATTTTGGTCATTAGAGAATCAGTTTTGGCTAGAACATATTGGATTCTTTCATTGTGATTCATTCATACTCAGAACCTTCTGACTTCCTTGAATTCCTAATGCAATTCCAAATCTCTTGGCAATAAACTTCAAACACTACCATTTTTACTAATACTCCCCTCCTTTAGTATCTCTATGTGGTTCTTGTAGCAGAGACACTTAATATTTACTTCTCACATTTACCAATAATAGTAATAGTAATAAAAAATAGCAATCTCAATAGCTAGCATTTATATAACAATTTATATTTTATGAAGCCCTTCATATACGTTATCTCATGTGATCCACTGAAAAACCCTGGGAGAGAGATGCTATTATTATCCTCATTTGACAGATGAGAAAACTGAGGCAGAGGTTAAATGCCTTACCCAGAGTCACACAGCTAGTAAATATCTGAGACACAGGTTTGAATTCAAATCTTCCCAGCTCCATTGGATACTCTATGCCTTACCACCTAGCTGCCTCTACAAAATCCTGGGATGTCCCTGTCTGACTGCCATGCCTTTAAGTATGTTCACTGACTATGGTTTATTGATGTCCCATTTCTACCACATGTTCTAAAAGTGGGACAATTCTTACATGCCCTCAAAAGAAAAAGGGCATTTTTAAAAAAAATCTCTCCATGCTTATTTCTGTTCTTCATAGCTTGGTCAAGAAACTTATAATTCTCTTTGCTATGACCGTCCCATTCTTACCAATTCAGCCAATATGAGTGGGAAATTTAGATCGCAGTGAGGAATTATTGCGGGTACTACTTTGCCAATTCAGTGGGTAACATGCATATGAAAAGGAAAAATTATTTGTAGCTGTCTTGTCCAAATAGAAAAAGCATTAATCATGATTTCTACCTTGTAGTGGTCCTCTGGGGGCTTCTGATATGATATAATATCATTCTACTGCAGTAACACTGAGGGGTCTATTACTCAAGGAAGAATAGACATCTACCAGTTACGAAGGAAAAGTCATAGAAACATCCCAAAATGCCTTTGCAATCATGCTGTGCTTGAAATGACCTACCATAAAAAGAGAAATAACAATTCTTGTGGTGTGTGTTTGCCACTAATGTCTTATAACTTTTGACTATCAGAGGAAACAGTGCCTCTAAGCCTCTAATAAATGACTATGCTGGCAAAAATAAAATATTCCAACAAGATAATCAACAAGGATGGACTTTCCTTTATACTCATTGCCCAATATGATCTCTCCAAAGTAAATTCAAGTTTACTTCAGTATAGCTTTGCATCTATACAAAGCACATCATTTGAGAAGGGAGAGAACAGCTTCAGCTAGGGGTTCAGGGAAGACTCCATGAAGAAGTTGACAGCTTATCTCAGAGGCAGATAAGGAGTCTGAAAGACAGAGATGGAGACAATGTCTGTGAATGCATTGAGGGAGAGGGAATGTGAAGGCTGGAAAATAAAACGTAGTTCATATTGGTAGGAAAAGAAAGAATGTAAGTTAAGAAAAACGGAAAGCATATCATGATTTACAAATATTCCAGAAGTCTCTGGCTTAAGAAAAACTGGACAGTATTATTTTGCATTTTTATATCCTAATTTATTATTTTTAACATTCCTTCAAAATTTTGCATTCCAACTTTTCTTCCTCCCTTCAATCCCCCCTACACACACACACACACACACACACACAC
>NW_020954590.1:84026945-84096075 GCF_900497805.2 Vombatus ursinus
AGAGAGAGAGAGAGAGAGAGAGAGAGAGAGAGAGAGAGAGAGAGAGAAGGCAAGCAATACATCAATTATACATGTGAAATTATACAAAACATTTCCAGATTAGCCATATTTTTAAAAAAAGCAAAAAATTAAAAAGTGGAAAGATTATACTTCAATTTGCACTCAAGAGTTCATCATCTTTCTCTGGAGGTGGATAGCATTTTTTCCATCCTTAGTCCTTTGGAATTGTCTTGGATCATTGCATTGATCAGAGTAGCCAAGTCTTTCACAACTGATCATCACTACAACCTTGCTGTTGCTCTGCACAATGATTTCCTGGTTCTTCTCGCTTCACTTTGCATCAGTTCATATAAGTTTACCATTTTTTTTCTGAAATGAACCCTCTTGGACCCATAGCACAATAGTACTCCATCATTATCATATGCCACAATTAGTTCATCCATTCCTCAATTGATAAGCATTCCCTCAGCTTCCAATTCTTTGACACCACTAAAATAACTACTATAAATATTTTTGTACATATAGTTTTTTTTCCCCTTTTTCTTTGATTTCTTTGGGATACATACTTAGTAATGGTATTGCTGGGTCAAAGGGTATGTTCAGTTTTATATACTTTGAGGCCTAGTTCCATACTGTTCTGCAGAAAGGTTGGATCTGTTCACTAGTCTATCTATTTTGCCCCTCATCTTCTTCAGCATTTATCATTTCTGATAGGTTTGAGGTATGGTCACTTCTCTCCTGGTATTTACCCAGGAAGGGTCCCAGTTCCTCACAGCAACAAGCTTTAGCCCCTTAGCAAAGGCCCCTGCTCCTTTGTGACTGGCCACCAGTGCTCCTCTCAGCTCTGGAACTGTATATGGGCAACAGAGTTGCCAATCAGCAACAGCTTTACCTAGTGCCAGCAAAGGGTCCCCTGAAATCTTTCTCATCAGTTGTCTGACCCTCTTATCTCTTGACTGATAACTGCTGAAGGTATTGATGCTGTCACTACTGCATGTGTGGGCACCAGACAGGCCTCTATGTCAGTGCTACAGTCTTCCGCATATCTCTGAAATTTTCTTAAGCCAGAAAAATATCTCACCCTGACCTTTTGTTGGCTCTGCTGCTCCAAAATTTGATCTGTGGTGTTATTTTAAAGTTGTTTGAAGGGGAATGTTGGGAAAGTTCAGCTGAGTGGCTACCACTAATCCACCACCTTGGCTCCCTATGCCCTGGACAATAACTTTCCAACCACAGAATTTCTGCTAATGGATAACCTAATGGAGTCTGTTGTGGAACCAATTTGTAACCAGTTCTATGTAACATTAAAGTGGTAGCCAGCTAAAGGACAGACACAAAAATTTATTAGATACAAAAATAGTATAGCGTAGGGTCATGGCCTCTAGTAATCAAATGCAAACTGAGCCAAGAAAGTGTCTACAGGAGAAAATATGTGTACCACAAAGATCAGTGGCAATGTTCCCATTAAGATAAAATTATGTGCATTCACAATTTCCATTTGTCCCCACATAGGTGGAGGTAAAACAGGACTGACTCTGGGTAAAACTACCATGTAAATAAAATGTATCTAATCCCCCCCAGCCTCCCATTCCTATGTTTTTTGCTTCTTTTGCTGTTGGCCAAAAAGATGTTCAATAAGTCAAATCAGTAACCTCTTGCTCATCTGCCCACTCCTTCCCCTCTATCTGATGATGTCACATTTTTGCTTGTTGATTCTCTGCACCAGGGTATTGGTAAAAGTGTTACATTACCAGTTTTTTTTTTAAAATTTGAAATCTTATATCACTAATTTCAGAATGAAAGTCTTGGTTCTTCATATTAAGGAATATTAGAGATCAGTAAGTTGCTAGAGGGAAATTTGAAAGACAGTAGTGAATCTAAAATTCTACTATGACTGAGTTTAGCCCTGAAAGTAACATGTTTATTGTTTTTAGGAGGACTGAGTTGAGGAGAGTCAGAAGAGATTCTTGGAGGTCAAGATCTCTTTTCTCCAGGCAAACTGTCCTCATTCATGTAAACCAAAGAATTGAGAGGCTACAAGCCTATTCCCAAGTGATATAGAAAGCAAAGAAATAGATACCTTTTGTTCACTGATTTCTTCAAGTAACTGGAGCTCTCTCTGTCATGACATAGTTCTGCCTGGCTAGTCCAACACCCTTCCAGTTCTCCCAGGTTCTAGGATATCTGTATGTTTAGGGGAGAGGAGTTCCAAGTCAAGTCAATGAGTATTTATCAAGTGCTTCCTATGTATCAGACACTACTAAGTGCTAGAAATATAAATACAAGCAGAAACAAAGACATTTCTTGCCTTCAAAGAGCTTACAGTTTAATAAAAGGAGGAAGGAGGAGAAAAGGTGAAGGTACCTTGCATGGAGGAATTACAAAGAAAGTCTGAAGAGTCAAGAATGCAACCTGGAGAGGAATGAAGACATACCCATGGACGTTCTGGGAGGAACCAGTCAATCTGAGGAAGAGGCTGAAGAAGAAAGAGTAATTCCACAGTGAGAAGTGCAGGTGTAGATTGAACTGCCAGAGTGAAGAGTTTTCTGTGGCATGATAGAGAATGTCTAGAGAGTCAGCAGTGCAGCCTGGAGAGGAGCAGGGTTTAGATTTGAGATTGCATCTGCATAGAGAACTTTGATACCACTTGTGTGACAAATCCCTCTACCAAAATGACAGATACAGCAACTTTTGGGGAGTTTAGGGAGCAACTTAAAGTAAATGAATTTGTTTATGGTGATATAGCAGTAATGTGTCAGAGGCAAGATTTGATCATAGGCCTCACTGCCTCTACAGCTGGCCCTCTGTTTCCTGTATTGCATAGCCTTTATCAGTATTTTATACTTTAATATATTTTTGTAGCAGAACTCTCCTTTACTTATGTTCTGAAATGCATCCCTGTACAACCTATTTTATTTTTACCTCTGGTTATTCAGCTTCTCATAATAATGTTCCACTCAAGTATGACCTTTTCCTTTTTTGGAGGTGTTTCTTATTTATTTCTTAATATTTCAAGTCAACTTTAACCCACCAAACTTCTCCCAGGCTAACTCACTCAAACACTGCTTTATTGATTGGGTATCCACTGATTGTAGCAAGTGTACCCATGCTGTGTTCCTATATCATCACATTTTTCATGGCTCTAGAGGGGGGTATTAAGAGTTATTTACTTTCATCTATAGGCTGCGTCTCAGGTGCAGTAGTAGATAATGCTGTTAATTTGGAAACTGGGCTCTGTATACAAATGAATAATCCTAAACCTGTGCAGAACTAAGCCAATCAGACAGGAGTACACAAGAAAGCCTTAGCTTCTGAAAAACATAACTGATCTGATTACTGCTTATAGCTACATCAAAGGGGAATGTTTGTTAGGAAGGAAGGATGGACAGCTTTCTCTTTATACTGCCTCCATTCCAGTAGAGTCAGTCACAGGGACTGAAGTAGGCTTTGCTTAGCACATTGACTTTATACAAGGTCCAAATCCTTTTTCTTGCTGCCAGCTAGACGGAAGGATCTAACACCTTAACTGATATCATCTAATGACAGCTGATGGCATTGCATATATTTGGAGAGATAGCATACTCTATTCTTTCTATTCTTTTGGTTTCAACGAGTTCTCAGTATTTGTATATTATTCAGTATTTGGTGTAATTGAGAATATTTTGATAATTTGAGGGATTCAAGATCTCACTAGCATGAGTATTACCTCCTCCTATATGGTTTGCAACTCCCACCCCATGCCATGCCATACATCTTGTCAGTTAATTAAAAAGTAATGATTTTACTCTTTGTGCTTCTTATCTTGGAGAAAGATATATTCTCAATGCTCAGAGAACTAAAGGAAAGATAACCTAAGATCCTTCTTGGGATCAGCATAATGAAGTCATACATATGACTCAATCCTTAACTCTTAAGGAAGCAGAATGCAATTTGTTGGGTCAGGTTGTATGAGCTACCAGTGCATAGGTGTTTGTGCATCGGTTTGGCCTGGAGAAGGGATGCTGAGTGTTAGAGATTATAGTCTTCTCTACTGTTAGCTCATTAGATTTTTATTTTGGTAGTCTTTTTTGTGTTCAAACCTACAGAGACAGCTGCAATTGTTTTTTTTTTTTTCTCTTAGACATAATTTCTATTTGAGGGTAATTCTGAGTGATGTAGAAGACTGGAGAAAATCTCTAATCTTTCCTCTTTTTACTCACATAACCTGGAAGAATCTGAAGACATTTAATGTTAACCTGGGATAAAGTTTCAGGCTATCACTTTGAAACATTTTGGAATTTCTTATAATATTTACTAATAGACTTTTGTATTCTCTTTAAGGTTTTTCTCATTTTTCCTTTTGGTCTTAGAATCCTGTTGATTTATCTGCTCGTGTACTGGGCTTTTAGTAAAGATTTTTTCCTAATGGCTTTAGTGCTTCAGTCTTTTTGTGTATTTTCCTGTCATTCACTTTCTGTCTTCTCTCCTGTTGGTGATTAGACACTTAAAAATGGCCCACAGGACTATCATGCCCTCTTTACTTTCACACATACCGGATTCCCAGTCTGGGTCTCTTCCCTAACTTCCATCAGGGGAGGTAGGAGTCAATTCTGCCTCTTCTTGAGAGATGGGGAACACTGGGGATGTTCATGCAAAGTGACAGCAGCATCAAAGTTTGTACTTGTTAAGTGGGGCCCTGGATAAGCCTGTGTGTTTGTGTGTGCTCCTTACACTGACAAATGGAAGCTGGCCAAGGAAAGAGGGTTCTGAATGAGCTCTCTAAGTACCAAAGTTCTCTTGTATTACTTCATAATGGATTTTACCTTGTCAGAGATTCTGTCATTTGTAGATTTAGCTGTAAATACTCTACATTTAATATATATCTACTTTCTTTTGGAGGACAGTTCGGGGATGAGATTGAAGTATTTCAAGAAAGTGACTAATTCATTATCTTACTGGTCAAGAGACCTGGAAGTCCCTAGAGCTATCCCAGAAACAATTTTACTCTAAAAAAGACAAGTTATTACAAAAGTCTTAGCTACTAAAGCTTCAGTAGGCTTCAATACCCTTGTCCAAGTTAAGCCATGGGAAAGAAAAGTAACTACTTACACTGAGCAGTGTTTATATTTCTTTAAATCTTAATTATAATTGTGTATTCTTTATAAATATAGTGACTAGTAATTATTTCTACCTTGCTATTTTAATAATATTTCTATGTTTATAGTTTAAAACCGAGTATAAAAATGTGCCATATCCCATTTGTCTCAGTTAATTGTGCCATGGTGTAGCCTAGCTATTCCACCCATAGCACAGTACTTGGTATATAAGTGCTTTATGTTCATTGACTAACTAATAATGTTCATTCCTAGTCCACGCAACACTTTACTTAGTAGCAATTTAGTCAAAATTTAGAAATAGCCCTTAGAAGGAAAACAATCTCTGCAATGTTAATATTACCAACTCTGATTACTGAAGTTCTAATAAATGTCATACTAATATATGCAATTTAATACTATCTTTTAAAATATTTTTTTTAGAATGAAGCTTAATAATATATCATTTCCAGGTTGGAGATTTGGAAGTAGGGTAAGAAACATCCAGGTGGGCCCACTCTATCTACAATAGTCTTGCTAACTGCTGCTCTTTAATTCTTTTATTCAAATTAAATGCCTTCCAGCCATTCAGAAACTATGAATTATGTTGCCACATCTTGCCATTGTCATAGCAGTTAATTAGCTCTTGGCAGGTCTGAGTGTGTGATGAGATTGGGAGGATGATTTGTAATTGTGCTCTGAAGTACAGCAAGTTGCTTCAAATAAACATGGTTTAACATCTATTGTTCTACATTTGTCAATTTCAGCACCATTTAGATTTTTGTTTCTGTGGCAGAAAATTGGAGACCTTATTTACTTTACATTCCTCAAGGTAGAACTGCCATTGCTATTTTTACCTGAACAAAGGAAGATTGTAAAACCAGAGGAAAATCATAAAAAGAAAAATAAGATCTTATGGAAGCAAACAGCCCAATAAAATCTGAAGAGTGCCTCTCTTGGGAGGACCTGTGGCATAAAATTGATTCTTGCTGCTGGTGTTACTTTTAAAGGGGTCAAATTGGGAAGATTTATAGAGCAAGAAACTTGTTCCCCATTCCCTACAGAATAATGGTCAAGCTCAGCCTGACATTCAAGGCCTTCCATGATCTTACCCCAACCCACCTTCCTCAAGTTGATCTCTCATGTCTTCCCAGCCTGAAGGCTATGAAGCAAGAACACTGATATAGTCACCGTTTCCCATATATTGTTGTTCAGTCATTTTCAGTCATGTCTGACTCTTTGTGACCACATTTGGGATTTTCTTGGCAAAGACACTGGAGCAATTGTTCACTATGAACCCCTTTCTCTGTGGAGTTGGGGGAGAGGGTGTTGTGTTATTTTTGACTTCTTATCTGTGAAGATGTATTTGACAAACTATGGAGACAGACATCAAAAGTATTAGCTTGAGAGAAACTAGGGATGGAAAGAGATGAAGAAATCTTATTTTCTGGGAAAGCTGTTTTCACCTTTATCTTATAAAGAGAATTCAAGAGAAGAGACAATATCTTGAGAGACACTGAATGGAGTAATATTGAGGTTCAAGGTGGAGATATTGACCATAGCCAAAATATTGCAAATAAATAAATAGACTTTAATGTTAATTATTGATCCTGTTTGTCAATAACTCATATAAATCTAATACTTTTAATATTTATTTAAATGTTCATGAAGGAGTAATTGTTAATGGAAGGACATGGTAGAAGCTACAATACTAGGAATAGCTACCCACAAGGGTTACCCCTAGCATCCCATAGCAGCAACTCCTCTGAGTAAATTCCAACTTATCAGTGAATGTAGGTTGGGAAAAACAAAACCACAGAAAGAGTCAGCCTAGAGAACAGACTGGTGGTGTACATGTTGAATGGAAGAAAAACTAAGACTAAATAGGTTTTGCCGTGTTCAGAGAACAATTAAGGGTGAGAGGCAAGATTTCATTGAGAGTCTCAAATCCAGCATTCCATGTGCTATATAATACTGCCATAATAACTTCATCTCATATTCAAGAATAATTTCCAGGTGCTAGTTTCTCATTTGGATCAAAAAAGAGAAAATTCACATTTAGGCCTCCCTCTATAAACAGGCATTTCTGCACTCCAAGTCCTTTCCCTTAAAGAGAAGACCTTTCTGGTCATACTTATGCTAAGTTCATTTATCAGAATAAGGATTCCAGCTTATAGAAAATTCATCCAAACCTAATTTTTATTGGAAAATTATTTCTGGTCTAGTCCTATTTAAATTTGTACTAACCTGCATGAAAATTCTGGCATCTGTCTTTACTTTTATTTCCATGTACTGCCTGTAGCAGCAAGATAATAATTATAACAACTCACACTTATGTAGCTCTTTTAAGTTTTCAAAGTGCCATACAAATAATACGTCCTTTGATCCTCACAATAATTCTGGGGTGTAGGTACTGTTATTATCCCCATTTTACAGTCAAAGAAACTGAAGTAGACAGATTAAGTGACTTGCCCAGGCTCACATAGCTAGTAAGTATCTGAGATCAGATTTGACCTCATATCTTCTAGACTCCAGGTCAGTCTGCTCTATCTACTGAACCATTTAGCTGCCTGGATGAATGAAAGACCTTTAAGACTGACATTCTTAAATACCTTTCCACACTCCAAAATAAGTTTTGAGAAGATGGTAACAGAATGTCTGCTATTATTTTTCAGAATGTACTGGACAATGGGAAAAGTTGGATAAAGACTAGTGAATTCCCTGAATATCAGATATATCTTTATTGAAACACAAGTAAAGGAAACCCTCTCCATTTTTTTTTGTTTTGAATATATGCTGCATTGACTTACACTTTCTGCCCATGGGATGATTATTTTAATTAGTCTTAGATGTACACACACAGAGTCATGTGCAAAGGCGAGGAATAACAGGCTGGGGATGTGGTTAAAATGTTATAAGCAATACTAAATATTGCAATCCACTCAGTCATGACTACTTTGAGGGTGGAGAAAAGTGTCTCATTGATATAATTCCTTGATGCCAAGCCTATAACCTGTTTCATGAATTCCTCATCTATCATTTCTTTCTGTCCAGGTGACCTATAGTATATTGGATTGACAGTGCCTTTTTGGATTCTGTCTTCATTCATCTTTATCCAAATATTTTCCACCAGGCCTTCTTCATGGATTGTCTCACATGGAAATAGCTTCTTAATACACAATGTAATCTGCATCATAGAAGGGAATACCCCAATTTGATGAGACCACATTTCCACTGGAATATCTGTTCCTTTCTCATCAAATTTAAGTGATACCTATAAGATTCATTTTGTCTTCTTATGTTAGGATGTCTAACCTTACAAGTTCACCTTGTTTGGTAGTCATTCTTTGAGCATTTATGTCTAGATATCTGAGGCCAGGAATGTGCATCACTGACTTCCTTTTGTATTGTGTTTCCTGTGAATAACTAAGTGCTCCTACAGCTATTCTTCCTACATTTCTGCTTTTCTCTGTGATATTTAGCTTGGTGCATGTAGATAGACAATTTTGTCTCTCTTACTTTCGGATTTAAAGCCAATAAATTTATCTTGTATACAAATGCATATCAAAAACAAATTGATTTTGGACAATCTTCCTTTTTGGACTAATGAATTAAAAGTAATTCCTTTCATTAGCACAAATATTAAATAAATGGATGTATCTCTCATTATTGATTGGGAGTTTAATGTTTATATTACTGAGAAAATAGACACTATCTTATGGATGTAATTTCAGAAATTTTCTTAGAACTATTTTCAAATGCTCAGCCTTCCACACATATAAATAATAAGAAAAAAGCTTAAATAATGATAAAACTAACTAGAAAGATTTGGTAATAAAATTGATGATAGCGGTAAAGTAAAAGACCCTCATTTGAAAGTTTCAAGCAGGTCTATCACTCATATGGACTACTCAGAGCTAAAATGAAAATATTTAAGTGATGAAAAGGTCAATGGAGAATACCGTATTGCCTTAATAAGAGAATTAGCATTTTGTAATAATTGGTGGACATTCAATTAGCTATCAAGGGTAGGAAGCCTATTGTCCCAGTAGAGGAGTGCAAGTATTATCCTTGTGCATATCTGAGAAAGTAATATAAGGAGAATATTCCCTATTAAGAGGTAGCCTCAAAACAGTAACTGGAGTGAATATTCAGGAAGATGGAAGCAAGAGAAAAAAAAATATGAAGCCCAATACCTGGGAGAGGTGTTCACTAGATGAGCAATTCAACTGTGGGTCCTGAAACATGAGAAGCAATCAGGAAGTGCGCTACTGATTCAAACAAGCCTCCTAGAAAGCAAATTTCTGGGGAGAATTATGGACATTATTCACTCAGGTCACATGACAGGCTATATATGATTACAGGACTAAGTAAACACATTCCCATTATTGTCAAGAAAACTGGTCTTCTTCCTTATTATTGTATATTTTATTAGTATCCTATAATTAGAGAAATTTTTTGTGGTGTGTCTTATCTTTCTGAAATAATCTTGTAAATTTCCCAACCTAATATGAGTTAGATCTACCTTAATAGATTGCAATATAACCTGAAGAAATCTGAATTCTTGATTATTTAAGCCTTAAATTCTCAATTGAGGCCTGGAATCTTGTTTTCAATTTTCAGAATTTGTAACAATGCTGCTGTTTGTCTTTCAAATGTAGCTTCCCTATACAATGCCACTATCTCTTCTCTCTTCCGATTAGCCTTACATTTTCTTCTTATCTTCATTAGACCTTGGGAGCTTTGAAAGATCCCTATAATTGACTTGTGAGAGAAAGAGATTTGGACTCAGAGAATCTGAGTTCAAATCCTAGATCTGCTACTTTCCACCACTACTTACTTTAGAGAGCCCTGGGTCTCAGTTTCCTCCTCTGAAAAACAATAAAATTTGAACTATATTTGTCTTTAAAGTCTCTTCCTGCTTGAACTAAGATGATACTGTGAGAAGCCCATGAAAATTCAGTGATGAGATCAAATTGATTAGAAATAGCTTCTAACTTCTTAAAATTCTCATGCCAAATGATGTTACCTAATTTGTCACATCATAGTCTGCTGCGAATAAATAGACTCTTAGCCAGTTTTAGGTCCAGTTTGAAGGGAATTATGATACACTATAGAAGGATTGAGATGATTAGATGGCCTGCAACATCCCATCTAACTGAAAAATATGATTCTATAATTTAAGTTTTGAAAACTGTGTGGTAGTGAGCCTTTCATAGCAAGTATTACATCAAAATAAAGAAATTTGACTTTATCAAGACAATACTTGTGGTTGCAGAAACAAATCAGGTCCAACTCTTGATCCACCAAGGACATTGACCATTGGTTTCTACACAGTTGTTGTTGTTGGTCTTTCATTTTCAAAGACCAATGACATCACGGGGTGATGTTTTGACTTAGGCATAAATTGAATTCAAGTGAGACAGAGTTACACAAAGTTGTCAGCCTCACTGTCTACATAGTAAATATACAATTTGAAGGGAGTGAAAAAAAAAACCCAGGAAAAATAAGATATAGAGATTGAGACACCTGGTTTCTTATTGAGGAAAGAGATCCAGAGACAGTGAGATGAGAGGGAGAGGAATAGTCTTGTGACATTCCCTAACTCTGGAATCTTTAGGAAGGGAGTAATCTTATGATTTCTCCAAAATCAGATGACTTACAAGCAGCTGAAATTTGGCTTCACAAAATGGTGGATAAAAGCAAAATGGAGTCACAAATGCTATTTTAATGTAACAGAGGGTCTGAAATGACTACCAAACCAGACACAGTTACTAGGAATATAAATTACTTATTTTATTCAGATGAAGTTTTAAAACTAATCCAAATGCTAAGAAGATTTCTAAGCTGTAAAAACAGAGCTGTAAAAACAGGTCACCACCTGTGTTCTTGCTCTGCAAAGAATGTGGTCAATTCACACAGTGAGTATCTTGGTAACTCCCCAATCATAGTCCCTTTTCTCTGGTTAATTTATTTTTTATCTTTCTATGTTTGTCCCTTCCTCCCCTTTCATCAATAATATGCTGCTTCCACCTGACATTCTAAAGGGGTTGCAGGCATTTTAAAGTGGATTGGTATACCAAGGCAGTCTGGAATGTGAGGCAAGGGAGTATATTGGCTGAAGGATAGAATGATATGTGGTCTGACTACCAATGCAGGGGCAGCTTTGATTGAAATGAAATACAGGAAAGGTACAAAAACAATCAGAGAAAACTATTACCAATCTCCTGGGCAGAATGGAAAGGTGGAACAGGAAATATTCATGCAGAGAGATGATGGGAGAAACAGCTGGTTAAAAGGCTAGAGTGCTAATCATGTTGGGAAATATGCATAAAGCTACAGCACGGCAAGATTATGGTCCCTATTACAGGGCTGGAGTAAGGAAGGAGAAGGCTGGAGTAGGATTTTCACACAGAGGAAAAAAAAATCTTTTGTAGTCTTTTGCCAAGAAAAGTATCAATAGCACATCCTTGTTCCACTGGCAGTAAGAAACACTGACCTTATGAATAGGAAGAATAGGAGACTGAAGACTTGCTCTGTGTGGGCCAATAAAGAGCAATTCAAGGGAACAGCATGGGTCATTATCTTTAGAGTTTCCATAAACAAGTTCCTGGCAGGTCTGCCTTGAACATCCCACCCCCACCCCCAACATGGTGTTCTATGACTTCCTTGTTTATGGGCCTCTTGGGGATATTTGGAGAGGAGGGGTGGGGACCCTCTGGCTGAATCTGGCCCTCAGATTGATTTCCCAAGCACCATGGGTGAGGCATTGCTGTGATCTACTACATTGTGGTAGTAGAACATTTGTCTAAACTGAGCTGCTGGGTCCTTCCCCTCTGGCCCTTCAAGCTTCAAGTCTCTTAGGGTAAAATAACCGGGGTTATGTTTGACCTTGCCTGGACAGCAAGCAGTACAACTGTCTATTGAATCTTCTGTCTCAGGGACTTGTGCCTAGTGATTGGAGGAAACGTATACAAGGTCATAGGACTTGGGAAGCAGGACCGAAAAGGAGGAGCCAAATGAAAATTAACATGGGGAGAGGCCTAAGAACAGGGACTCACAGAATGGCAAAGGATAGTATATATAGTGACGAACATTGACCAGCATCAAGAAAAATATAGTTGAGATAGGAAGAAATTACAATACTGTTGCAGGGAATAAGGAATGCCAGCCTAAGTAAGGAAGCAAAAGTGTTTAGACAAAACTTTAGGGAAAAAAATAGGGATGCGCTTATGTGACTGTATTGACCTGGGTCAGTGGCTTAATATTTGGTACCTATTGTTTTTTTTAATGATGCTTTTGATTGTAGGAGGGGGTGTTGAATGAGATGACTCTTGAGGCCCCTTCCTACTCTGAAATTCTAGGTTTCTGTGAAATCCACCTGACATTCAACTTTGAAAATAAAAGTTAGGAATTACAAATGCAAAACTTGAAATGAGGACTCTTGTTGGGTTTAAGACATCTGGAGATGGACAAATGAGCAAAAAGTACATGGAGGAATATTCTAAGTTTGACACAGAAAAGGTAATTGAAAAATATGACTGGTGAGGAAAATAAAGGGAATCAAAGTCATTAGGGGCTGCAGAAGTGATAAGGTGATCAAATGGTGTAGTCTTACGTCATTCTTTGCACTACATATATGCCAAAAGGTACTGTGGACATAAGATAATCAGACAAAAGATAGGACACCTAGGCTTTGCTGGTCATGTTGTCTTGTTATAACTTAGATGCTGCTGTGACATGAATCTCAAATTATTCCATCATAGAGAAGATTGACAAAGAAACAGGTCATCTAATAAACCGCAGGCAGTGTGCTTGGGGAAAAATTCTCTATAGAGAAGATATGTACTTAGGAAATGAGGGAAAGATAGACTCATTTATTCTGCCACCAGGGCAATAGATGTCTAAGATTGAAATAAAATGCTCCATTAAATGAGAAGTCTTTCAATGTCTAGGAAATAGTAATTCAACTAGCATTTATTAAGCACCTACTATTTTGTGAGGATCAAATGAGATTTTTGTAAAAAAAAAAAAAAAGCCTGAAACATAGTATGTGCTAAATAAATGTTTATCCCTTCCTCTTCTCCTTCTTTCTACCATATTCCAGGCACTGCACTAAATCATAGGGATATAAGGATACGCAAAAATAGACCCTGTTCTTAAAGACTATCATAGGAGTACCTAGATTTTTTTAAGGGAATAATGAAAAGTATAGTTAAAGGACAGAACAAGAATGATGAGTCTAATTATGCACCTGATTTGACTATCAGTCACATGTACAAAGAAGTTCAAAACATTCACAAAGGGTATTGGCACAGGAAAAGGTAATTGAAAAATATGACTACCAAAGAAAATAAAGCAAATTAAATCATCAGAGGCCCCAGAAGTGGCAAGGTGATTGAATGGTGTATTTTGGCATCATTATCCTTTGCACTATATACAAGCCAAATTAAGAATAAAATCTGTTCATTGGATTTGAAATGAGAGTTATTTTCTTGGGTTGAAGACCCCATTTCAAGGGCTGTAAAGAATTCAGAAATGACAGTGAGATAGAATCAGAAAAATTATTAACTTGCTCACCATTCACAGGCAGTGAAAGCACACCATCATGCTCCCCAAAAAAGTGTTTGCTAAGGAAATTAAAATTGGAAACCAAGTACGTACAATGAAAATGTCTGCAGCTTTTTCTCCTAATCACGAATGAACTACTATCTCTGGCAAAGAGCCAGGGGAACAAGAGGACATAATCTAATAACTAGGAAATTAGCAACTATAAAAGTCTTTAAGTAGCCAAAAGGGAGTAAGCATATGGGAGAGATTACTTTGAAGAACTGTTCAAACAAGGAGGATCACTGTGGGCATAAGAGCTTCCACAGGCAGGATGCAAAATAAATAAGGAAAACAGGGTCAGGGTTTCCCATGATTCCCTCTCTCAGGTCATCCCTTTGTCAAAAGTATAAGTTTTCTGTCTGCCCTTCTATTTGACTGCTACTTTATCCTTTGCTTTGATGTGTTCAGAAGGTACAAACTAACCTTAAACAGAACATAGCATAAAAAAAGAAATCTGCTATCTACCCACACATTCAGAAACCAAATGTAACTCCCTACACTTGTGTATTTGGATTTTTTATTTTTACTTTTTATTATGAACTTATTCAGCATCTATTAAAACAAAGATTCTAATGTACAAAAATAAAAGTTATATACACAATTATGAAATATATATTATTTTAAAGTATACATTAAATTTAACAAAGTAGTAACAAAATTGCCCCGTATCTATCCCCCTTTGAACATATTTTTGTTTTCTTTTATGCATTTATTAGTTTTACCAATAATATTTCCTTTCTTTTTTCTTTCTTCCTTTTTTTCTTTCTTTCTTTCTCTTTCTTTCTTTTTCTTTCTTTTTTCTTTCTTTCTTTCTTTCATTCATTCTTTCTTTCTTTCTTTCTTTCTTTCTTTCTTTTTTCCTTCCTTCCTTCCTTTCTTTCTTCCTTCCTTCTTTCCTTTCTTTCTTCCTCTTTTTCTATTTCTTTCTTTCATATCATTTCTTAGAATTGATTTGAGCTTTATCCCTAAATTTTCCATTATTTGCATCCCTGCTTCCTTCCTTCATTGACAATTCCAGAGCAGACTCTATTAATAAAAATAAACAAGAAAAACACCTTCCCTATACCTCACTAACGACTAAGGTTCAATAGTGGTACTCACAAATAAAAGGACTGAAAGGGACTTTAGGTGATCTAATGTATTCTTCTCACTCCAGTCAAGACAATTGTATACAGCAAAATTAAATTCAACAAACATCATTGAGCGCCTACTATGCGCAGAATATTTTTCTAGGTACTGGTAAAATAAAATTTGCATGAATGACAGTAATAGCCTGGACTATGGTCTTGCCAAGAATGACACAAGTATCAAGAAATATGATGCATGGCATTCTATAAGAAGTGCATTAGAGAAATGGAAAGCAGAGTTCACTGTGAGGTCTTGGGGGGAAGCTATTATTTTGTAGGGGACCAGAGGATTTTTGATAGAAGTGTCATCTGGAAGGCATGCCTATTGAATGAAAATTGCCTTATTCAATCCAACAACAATTATTGAATGTCTGCTCTGCAAGGTCCTGTGCCTTATATATAGTATATGAGAATCTTCCACTATTAAAATAAATAAAAACAAGCAAACAACCCAACTACAGAAGAAGGATTTGTTCCTTGCCTTGGTAATCTATTCCTCTAATAACAATAACTCATTATTCAATAGCACTTTATAGAGTTACAAAGCCTTTCCCTAAATGTTATATCATTTGGTCATGACAACAATGCCTTGAGACAGGCAGGCCAGCAGTGTATGACTGGGGTTATGCTGCAAACTGAGGCCCAGAAAAAATATATGTGCTCAAGTTACAGAGATAGGAAGAAAGTGGCAGAGCCTTAACTTGACTACAACCATAGGTCTTTTTGCTTCAACTCTTAGGCTCATCCCACTATGTCACACTATTCAGCTTCTGGCATCTTTGCTATTTTTGATTCCATCTTCTTAGACTGTGTGAATTATTTAGACATTACATGCAGAAAAAGTAGGTTAGATTAGGATGGAATAGATGAATATTCAAGGTCCATACCTAGGTCTTTGAACTTTCTGAATTCATTCATTCATTCACTCATTCAACAAATGTGGTATACAGTGGATCACTTATCAATCTACCAGAAATTATAACTATAGGTTGCTAGTAAATTTAATAGTGAACTAAAAGCAATTTTATATTGATAAACTAATAACTTATATTCAATCTATTGTGTTATGTGTTCTGGGGATTTCAAAAGGAAATTATTAGCCCCTACCCCTCAAGAAGATTTTAATCTAGTAGAGGAGATGACATGCACACAAAAACCTTTAATAAAAAGTAAAATATGAAATTGCAAAGATCTGAACAAAATAGTTTTATACTTAATATATTTGTGAAGATGATGTCTTCTTACATTGGACTTGGAATTAAAAGACCTGTGTTCAAATTTCAGTTTTCTCATCTAAAAAAATAGGAGTGATACTATTTGTCATGAAGCCATATGCTACTTTATTTGGAATCAGAGGACAAAAGTTTTAATTTCAGCTATACTATTTTAAACCTGAGTGAGATTGGGCACATTACTTTACTTCTCTTAATTCTTAATTATCTCACCTCTAATATTAAAGAATTGGTTCCATCAGGCTTGATAAACCTGAAGAACCCAGACTTCATCTCCACACCATAGTAAGACATCATAATAGGGGATTGAGTACAAACAGACCTTTGTAAAATTCCTACAAGGTAAATGTCACATAGAGTGAGAAGAGAAAGCAAAAAGAAAGTGCAGCATGATCCACTTTTTTCTTGATGAGGAAACAAAATTCCAAAGAGATTATATGACTTCTTCAAGGTTACACAAAACACTGGTAAATGTATCCTATATGCCAAGTCACAATTTATATAATATTTCTGTGAAGGGGATGCTTTAGAATATGTCATGATAAGCTGCTAGAATGTCACGTAAAGGAGAATCCCAGGCTACTACTCTGAAAGTAATTTTCACCCTAATTCTAGTGTATTTTTTCCTAGCTAGATATTAAATAAAGCCATATGTGTATTCCATTGATGTGTGTACTGAGCAAAGAAAAATAACATCACCCCTCCTACTCACACACCACACATACATGTGCGCATACATATTTTATGTTGTATTATCTTCTTATTTACTTTGTTATGTTTCTCAATTACATTTTAAACAATATTTATCTTCCCAATTACATATAAAGAAATTTAACATTCTTTTAAAGTTTTGAGTTTCAAATTTTATTTTTCTCTCCCTTCCCTCCCCTCTCTCTGGGACAGTAAGTAATCTGATATAGGTTATACATGATGCACACATACATATTAAAGAGCACAGTTTTATTTGATTTAGGGCAACTAATCAGCATAGAATCACTGCTAAGGGAGCTGAGAAAAGGCAAGAAAAAGAAGAATTCTGACTGAGGATGTATTTATAAGTGGGAGTGAAAACTAATAGAGTTGGACATGACTGAAAAATGACTGCAAAACAACATCATCACTAGAAAGATAGTTTCTAATTCTAGGTTTGCTTGAGATAGCTATTTAGGGACTCTGTATTTATATGTGAATGTTCTAAAGCAAGAATGAATTTCTGGTGAGATGTGGCAGCAGATGTAGTGATGTGTGAACTAACATCATTCACTTTGGGGAGATTAATCTTTGGATAAAATGACCCTTGTTTGAACACAAAACAATTTATCCTATACTTAGTGCACTGCTACAAAAGAGCAGGTGTACAGCCATCTTTCTATTTTATGATGGCAGAGCATTATTGGGGCTTTTTCACAAAGCTGTCTTAGGAAGTTTGTACACAGTGTTGAAGATGCATAAACATCTTTGCTATGGATCCAGAGTTTGAAAAAAAAATCATATTCATATAATTCTCCACTAAGGTTCTATCATAATGCCCCCATTTGATTGTGAAGGTAATCCTGAGTTATTAAAGGCTATGTGGGTTGAAGGCAAGATCTGGCATATCTTTCCAAGCTGAGAAGGCATCTGGTAGGTAAGGGACTGGGTGTCTAGTTGAGGGGTAGCAAACTGTGTAAATTTGGATGTTGGTTTCAGAGTATGTATTCTTTAACCACAGGAGCTCTCAGACCATATACTAGGATAAAAAGTCATTGCAATCTGTCAGTGGACAAAGAATCCTGGTGAAATTATATGTCCTTGAAAAACAGACGTATTTATAAAGTGCATTTATGAAGCACATCGTGTACAGTCTCATTTGAATCTCACAACAACCCTATGCAGTCAGTAGTGCAAATATGACTACTGTCATTTTTCAGATGAGGAAGCTGAGGCACAAAAAAGTGACCAGCTTGAGATCACACAGATGTTAAATAGCATGGGGTGGTCTTTAAAAGAAAGTCTTCTGGTGCTAACTACAACATGGTGCTGATCAGTACAACATATTGCTTTGGCAGGATGCCTTTGTTTGGAGTATTACTAAGCTCTGCCCTCTTCTACTTACAGGATATTAGGAATTTTCCCAAGCAATATTAGTCATTAAATGGAAAGAAATTATCTCAAATGAGAGAATATTGACCTATTTTATGTGAAAAAATGTATTCTATTATATGAAATATTGATCTAATGTTATGTGAAAAAATTCCCTTCAATGGAACTCCATTCAGAATCATTTGACTGAAATGTCTGAGAGGTAATAATAATAATAATAATAATAATAATAATAATAAATAATGATAAATCTAGCATTTCTATAGCTCCTTAAGATTTACAAAGTGTTCTTACAAATATTATCTTATTCAAGACTCATAACAACCATGGGAGGTAGGTGCTATTGTTAACACTATTTTACAGCTGAGGAATCCAATACAAACAAAAGTTAGGTGACTTGCCCAATGTAAGACAGCTAGAAAGTATCTAAGCCAGGATTTGAGCATTATGGTATTACTGACTCGAACTCCAGCACTTTATCCATTGCATCACTTAACCGATCTAGCTGTGGAAATACTCAGGCACTGTCGAAATAAATTGTCCTTCTGAACTAATTTTGACAGTATTTGTTAAAATACTTTGAAGTCTCAAATTGTGAAGTAAATGTCAATTATCATCATTCTTCTTATCTTTTTTTTTGATGGGGCTTATAGAAGAATGGTCCTAGAACAAGTCAATATTCTTCTATTCTTTTATGCCTAGTGGTTGGTCAATGAACATAAAATGATTGATTTGGTAATTGAAAGAAAGCATTGAGGTGAAAGCTCATCTTCTGTAGATTTTATGAAACTATCTTTTGGACAACTACAGGAACAATTGGATGACTATGGTGATAGTTACAGTTTCCTGTTGCCACATGGTTGTGATTTCTTCTATTAGCTTTCTATATTTTAAAAAGTGTTTCATTCTATTTTGTTTGGACATTTTGAGTATTTGTTTGGGTAACATTTCTTAAAAGTTTATCTATCTTTAAATTTTTACTGGTTGATGCTATGTAGGTAATTATGACTGATGGTTTTATCTTTGAAAGTGCTCTGGTTCCAGTACAGTTAATTAGACTTCTCGAAGATATCTTGAAGTTTGTAATTGCAATATGGAGATTTGTTGTTTTTTTAGTTTATGAAAAATAACTAGCTTCTGGAATATAATGCTAAACACTTGAATATATCTTTCTAGGTCTTTGATAGGTGCTTAGTGAAATGCTGCAGAGCATCTACCATGTCTTAGGAAAAACTTGCCTCATAGTTAGTTTGTAGCCTAGTAGTCTAGTCATAGACCAGGCAATGACTTGGTCATGTATTACTTTAATGGACATTAGAGGAGGAAACACACATTTTTATTAAGTACCTACTATGCCTCAGGCACTATGCTAAGTGCTATGCAAATATTCCCTCATTTGATCCTTACAATAACCCTGGGAAGTAGGTGCTGTTATTCCCATCTTACTGTTCAGGAAACTAAAACAGACAGGGGTTAAGTGACTTGTCCAGGATCACACAGCTAGTAAGTGTCTGAGGTCAGATTTGAACTCCGCTTCCTGATTCCAACTATTCTTTGTTTTGTTTTTGGTGAGGCAATTGGGTTTAATTGACTTGCCCAGGGTCACACAGCTAGTACGTGTCTGAGACCAAATTTGAACTCAGGTCCTCCTGACTCCATGGCCGGTGCTCTATCCACAGAGCCACCAAGATGCCCCAATTCCAACTATTCATGACTCGGTCATCTTATCAATGTTTTCTTGTCAACATATTGTTGGTTAGTCCGTGTGATTGTTGCCCATAGAAAGTTCTTAGCTTTCATTCATACTCAGTAAATTTCATTTGGTGATTATCTAACATCACTTACAATCTATAAGCCCCTTGTGAAATATTATAAGGCTTTTGTGTTATAAGGCTTCTGTTTTCCATTATAAGGCTTTTCTCTTGATCTATAAAGTTTATCCATCTGTTTAAAAAGTGTTTGTGTAAATTTTAACCTGTTTGTCATGTGGTCTGAGATCATATAGCATTGTTCTTCCTCCTTTTTGACAAAAAAAGAATACTGATCTCTGCTGCAGAAAGAATTACTGATCTTGTTATTAATATTCCTAATGCTTTGGTGAAAAAAGTAAGAGTGATTTTGGCCATTTTGGGGTGAAACAGGTTATTTAAAGTGCTATTTTTTAAGTAAATACCAACTATCCCCAAATGTTGAATTAATTTTGTCATTTGCAAGTTCATTTTTTAAAATGAATGACTATAAGTTCCTATGAAAACAGGAAATTATATGCATTCATTTATTTGTTAATTTCATATTTATTAATTAGGTCCTGTGGTCAATAAAAAGATGAATGAAATGTAGCCCCTTCTCTCAAGGACCTGATAATCTAGTAAGGGAGAATAACAAATTCATTCATGATCATAATACAAGATAGAATAAGGTAAGTGCCTTATGAGAAAGTGAGAAAGAGACAGAGAGACAGAGAAAGACAGAAACAGAGAGACAGAGAAAGAGAGAAGAAAAATAGATAGATAGATAACAAAATAGTTGATATACATATTAATAGGAAAAGAGAATGCACTTGTGATTTCATCAATATAGGGAACTCATAAATGAGGAACCTTCACCTACCAATTCAGGTCAGTTCATTTTCTGTAACTTATATCCTGAGAGAGCTACCTAGACTATTGATATGTTAAATGACTTGCCCAAGGTACCACAGTCATTACATGTCAGAGGTGAGAATGGAACCAAAGATTTCTTGGATCCAAGGCCAGCTCTGCTTCTCATTTGATCTTTACAATTTTTATAGCTTAATCCTCCTCCAAAAAGAAAAAATCATGTTAGAGCTGAACAAAATCAATATTATAGACATTATTATACTTAGGCAGCTAGGTGGTATAGAGTGTTAGAGTGAATAAGACCTGAATTCAAATATTGTCTTAGTAACTTACTAGCTGTGTGACCTGAGTAAGTCACTTAATGTCCCTCTGTGCCTCAGTTTCCTTATCTGTAAAATGAAGAAATTAGATGTGATGGTTTGTAAGGGCCACCTCTAAATCTATAATCACTTTTGTTTTTACAAAGAGGAAAGTGGGGCTCAGATACGTTAAATAGATTATTTATGATCACAGAGATAAAACCCACTGAGACAGAGGTCCTAACCAAGCTCTATGAATTTTCAAAAGAGGAAGAGACCTTTTACAGATACAGGAATCAGGGTAGGCCTAATTGAAACTGGCCCTTGAAGAATGGGTAATATTTCAGAGAATAAGTTAAGGGATTCTAGGTAAATAAATGACATGAATAAAGGCACAGAGGGACGTGTTCAGGGCACTGGGTTCAGTTTGGTTGGACAGTAGAATACATGAAATGAGAGAGCATAACATAAAGCTGGAAAAATAAGTTAGGCTCACCACTGGTGGAGAGTCTCAACTATCAAATTAAGGAATTCAGACTTTATTCAATAGGCAATGGGGATTGTACATTCAGTAATGAAATATTTTTAGGAAGGCACTGATGTGGAAAGATTTTGACCTTAAGAGAAATAAGGCAGTCAGGAGGAGAAGCAAGTTGTTGGGTCAAAATATTCTAGAATGTTAAATTATTTATATTTATAAGGCTGGGGGTACTGACAGGACCAAGCAATTGATAAAATCTCTTATATTGTTTTGTGGACAAGCTAGAAGGCTGTGAACTAGATAACAGCATGATCAGGTATATTCAAAACTGATTGAATTTGCTGGAGTCAGAGTAATCATTAATGGGTCAATACCAACACAGAAGGAGGTCTCTACTGTGCTAAACCAGAAATCAGGCTTTCCTTGTAGATCAAGGGTTCTTAACCATTTTGTGTACTACAGACCCCTTTGCAGTTAGTGAAGTCTGTGGACCCTCTCTCAAAGTAATGTTTTTAAATTCAAGAAATGAAATACATAAGATTAGGATAATCATTTGTTAAGCACTTATTATGTACCAGGCACTATGTTAAGCACTTTACAAATTTTATCTCATTTGAGCCTCACAACAAGGTAGATACTGTTATCATCCTCATTTTAGAGTTGAGGAAACTGAGGCAGACAGGTTAAATGATTTGCCCAGAATCACATAGTAAGTGTCTGAGGCAGGATTTGAACTCAAGTATGCTTGACTTGAGGTCCAGTGTTTTACCTACTACATTGCTAGCTAGCTACCTTGAGGACAAAGGTCACTGAAAATAAAGATATAATTTTTCCTAAGTTTTTAAGTTCATGGAATCTATCCTCAGATACTTTGGAGGTTCACGGACTCCACATTAAGAACCTCTGCTATAAATAGTTAATTTAGAGAAAAGTAGACAGGGTAGGACATAATATCTTTCTTTAAGTATTTGATGAGCTTTCATGAGAAATAGTGTTTAGACGTTCCTTTTGGTCCCAGAGGACTGAATTAGATACAATGAGTGAGAGCTGCAGATTTAGATTTAATCTTTACAATTAGAAGTATTTAAAATGCATTGAACTATCTGAAGAGATGTGTGTTCTTCCTCATTGGAGGTCTTCGAGCAAAGATTAGATTACCCCTTGTCAGGTATGTTGCAGAGGGAATCCTTGTATGGGTACGAGATAGACTTGATGATCTCTATCATCCTTTCTACTCTGATATTCAATGGTTCCATGATTTTGTGACATCGTAGTTGGTATTACGATGTAATACTAAGAGTAGGAGTCTGGATCTGTAGATTTAAGGGCGACATATATAGAAGCAATAGGTGAAACTGTAGGAATAGACAAGTCAACAATGGCAGAGCTAGAGAAAGTACAGAAGAGGACCTTGGAGAATTAAATTCAGATCAATAAGATTAACTAAATGTCTACTATATTTCAAGCATTGTGTTAGGCACTGAACACACACAAAAAAACACACAATGAAAACAGTCACTGTCCTTAAACTGCTTATATTTTACTGGGAAGATACAAAAATAACTGCATATAAGTAAATATAAGATACCTTGAGAAGGGATCAAGAATTAGGAATTGGAGGTGATGGGGTGGGGAGAAGAAAGGTTTCTTATAGAAGGTAACATGTGAGATTAGCTTTGAAGCAAGCTGGGGTTGCTAAGAGTCAGAAGTTAAAAGTAAGTACTTTTCAGGCATGGGGACAACCTAAATGAAGTCATGGGTACTGGAGATGGAATGTTAACTTCAGGTAGCAACAAGCAAGCTGGTTTAACTAGAACATAGATTATATAAAGGGCAGGATTATGAAATGTCTGGATAGGTAGATTGGAGCCAGCCCTTAATACCATGCTTGAGAAGTTTGCATTTTTTTCTAGATGTTATTGATAACATCTGGTGGTTGTGTGTGTGTTTGTGTATGTGTGTAGGGTCATAGATTAGCATGATCAGACCTATGCTTTAGAAAGATTAATTTGTCAACTCTGTGGATGATGTGTTAGATTGGAGAGTGATTGTAAGGTAGGAGGTCAAAAATTAAGCTATTACTAGATTTGTTCAGAGGAAAGGTGTTGAGTGCCTGAACTTAAGGGAGAGAGGGTGGCCATGTGAGTATAGTATAAGGAGATTATGAAATGTTGTAAGAGTGGAAATGATGAGACTTGGCATTTTTTAATACAGGGGGTAGAGGAGAGGGAAGAACCAAGAATGACTCTGAGATTTTAAGCTTTGATGAGTGGAAGTATAGTGGTATCATCAATATGTTAACTTCTCCCAGGATCAAGGCATAGATTGCAGAAGACTGGGATATTATGGTCCAGTTTTAAGATCCATTGTGGAGGGTGTTGATCCAGGTGTGAAGCAGAAAGTCATCATCAGTAGGTAAAAGGAGATATGGCCTGCGTATATGGCTATATGACACGTGAAGCTGAATCATGCTTGATCCTATTCTAAGAAGACAACTCTGGTCATTCGATAATGATCACTGTTGAAGAGTTTTCTGAATCCAGTGAATGTCTATATTGTACATCTATGATGCAGATTGAAAAGAAGATGGATTTGCTATATTTGTTCATCTTTGGAATATTCCATGAAGCCTATGGATTCTGAATGATAAATTTTGTTAACTTTATGAGAGATTCACAAGTGCTGAGCTGCATGTATCTTGTTTGGCATGGAAATGTTCAATTTGGTGAAAAAGATAATTTGTTACATATACTGCTCAAAATTACAATATTTTTTAATGATTTCTCCCCTGTGACCTAGATTTTTTTCCTTATTCAAACAGAGTTAATCAGAATGGCTTTTAGGAACAGTGTAACAATAATAGGGATCATTATTCACTTTAGGTTCAGGGACAAGTGCTGTCTCTTTTTCACAGTGAACAATAAATGGAGTAGTCCAGAGACTTCTAGCTAATATAAAGTTGACTTTCAACATGGAAGCCTTGACTTCAGGCAAAACAAAATGATGCTATTCTTCTTAAGCACAACATTTGGTTACTTGTTCTTATATACCTGTTCTAGCAGAAATGGGAAAAAAAAGAAGACAGAAACTTTCTCAGGACAGTTCTGCCATGCTTCATTTTATTACTATGATTCTCACTACCATCAAATATCATCATTGCCTAGAAAAAGGTGATTTCATTTACCCAATTCTTTCTTTCTGTGGGAAACACTATATTATGGAAGAAGGAAGGAAATAAAAGATTGTTGAAGGCAATAACATATGGTTCTATTTAATAATTTTCATCTTTTGTCTGTACCCTTTGATCCAGAGATTCCTTGGTAGGAATATACACTAAAGAGGTCAAATATAGAAAGAAAAACCCCACAAACCCTAATTATTTACAGCATCACTTTTCATAATATCGAAGAATTGGAAATTAAGTAGTTGTCTATTGATATGGAAAATGTCTAAACAAATTGTGGCACATGAATATAATGGAATATTCTTGTGCTAAGAAAAATCATGACCATTAAGCATTCAGAGAAGCATGTGAAGACATGTAAAATGATGCAAAATAATCCAGTCAGTCAATAAACATTTATTAAGCACCTACTGTGTGCCAAGCATTATGCTAACTACTTTAGAGACCAAAAAAGGTGAAAAATAGTCCCTGCTCTCAAGGAGCTCACACTTGAATAAGACTAAAACAAGATAAATGAAAAGAATAACACAAACGGCACTTAGAATTTGGCCAAGTTTGGCTCCAGAAAAGACATAAAGAAATGCACTTGCCTTCTTTTCAGAGTTGAGATACTATAGATGTGAAGGATTGCATACCTTGTCAGACTCAGTTGGTAGTTTTTTTTCATTGTTTTTTTTTTCTTTTTCTCTTTTGGTCTTTGTTACAAAGGATAGCTCCCTGGGTAGAGGGCAGGGGAAGGATATATATGAAAATATGGGTAACATAAAAAAGGCATTAACACAACTTTCAAAAAGAATAAAGAAATTCTCACTCTCGCCATTTAAAAACTCTGCTTTTGCTTTAGAGTAAACTTGGCTTTATATAAAGTTTTAAAGTGTTCATAACACTGACTGAGTCTGACCTCCCTTGTAGACCACTTCTTCACTTTGTGATGAGCATAAAATTGTCTTTTACTGTCTCTTTTTAATCATGTCAAATTAACCAGACTGCCTCATTCTTTGATGTTGATAATAAATAGACAATAATTTAAAATACTTTAAAAGCTAATAATTTGCTCTCAGCACACTAAGAAAATCCCTGCCTAATGAAAACTCCAGGTATTATTCTGTATTATCATATGTTCAATTAAAGGTAGAATACCTGGATTCCTAACTATCACTTACTAATTCCATGACACTAGGAATTCCCTTACCCTCTATTACCTCATACTTACAAAATGGGGCACTAAGATGAAATAATGTATTCAAAACAAATTGTAATCCATAAAGTGCTATATGCATGTCAATTACTACTGATGATGATGATGACGATGATGATGATGATGATGATGATGATGATAGTAATGATAGTGGTGGTGATGGCAGTAGTGATGATGGTGGTAGAGGTGGTGGTGATGATAGCAGGTCTGAAGGTAATGAACTGTTGACTGAAAAGTATTAATGTGTGTGTTTTTTTTTTAGTGATAGTCTCCAGGATAACCTAGGAACCAATGAGAATACACTAATCTCTCATGTAATCAGTGCAAATTCAAAAATGAGGGTTTGTTGGGTGAACATTTATTCCAATGGTGATATGGCAGAGTATTGGAGCCTGATTGAGCTATGGATTTGAGCAAATGTTGCACATTGTGGGTAGGGACCATGAATGGGGAAGCAAATTATTTTATTAAGGCAACTCTTGGTGTGGGAAAAAATAGCTCTCTCAAGACCATATAGAATTTTTAGAAGTTGATATCTATTGTAAGTAGGGGTGGAGGTGAGGCATTTTTGTACATGAACAATTTCCTAATGAGTTTTCAGGAATTTTTCACAGAAAATTAAGTTCATGTTATACTATTGCTTAACTTTCATTACATTTGACTTTTTCCCCATGAGCTAAAATATAGCTGCAGCTACATGTGATGATGACATTCACATTGATAACTTTCTTAGATATGACTAGTGGATTTATTCTGAAGCAGTTGATATTATCACCACTGCTAAACTCTTTATTTTTTACTCTAGATCTTATGGGCCAATCACTCTCTTGGCTCTGAGCTAAATTGCTCTTTATAATAAATGTGTCCAGCCTCTCTATGGTGTGTGATCATGAACTGTAGCATGTGTATGGGGAAACAGAAAGGAAGGGAAATGATGAGACAACTATAAATCAATCACAGGTCTCTGATAGGTCCTCAAATGTGAAAATTTAACTGTGGAAGATTACTAGGAACTCAATTGGTTTGCCAAGGGATTTATTGCTCCATTTCATTCTTGGCAATGTTTTTATCTTAAAAGTTTATTTTTATGATCTAAAGAATTGCATTTTTAAATGGAAACTTTTAAAAGTTTATGCTATTTTAACTAAAATGTAATTCAAGGGGCAAACTTATATGTAAGTCTCTTTAAGAAGCATCCTCATGTACATGTGGGAATGAAAAGTGAAAATGAGAGTCAACCAGAATCTTTCAAGGCTTTACGGTTTAAAAACAAACAAGTATGATTTACAGGGCTATGAGTCTCAGTACCTTTTACTATGTTGCTGTGGAGGTGACTCTGAGCTCTCAAAGTCAATGCCACTAAAGCTCAGCCTCTGAAAGATCCTAACAAACATGAAAAGCTTCAAGTGTGGACCTGGCAATAGGCTGCCATCTAAAGACAAAAGACTAGCCAACATGCAATGAGCTTTTTACCTCACAAAGATTATTTGCTGAAGTATATAGGAGTTGCAATTTGTGATAGCTTCCCCCAAGGGTCAGCTTAAGTGATGCTTCCTACATGAGGCCTTTCCTGAGTCTACTTCCACTAGTGTCTCCCCTTACTCCACACTCTGCAAATTACCTTGCATTTACTTTGTACATATATTTTTGTATGTGTAGGAGAGATGGTATGGCCCAGTAGAAAGAGTGCTGGACTCAGATTCCAGAAGATCTGAGGTCAAATGGCACCTTTCTGTGTGACTTAGCTGTGTGACCAAGGATAAATTACTACTTGTCAAGTCGGGTATTTGGAGTGCTCCTTGCTCCCCATTGCCACCTTTTGGTTCTCCTCATACCACCATTACTCAATAACTTCTACTCCATTCAGGTTCATATGATTCATTTTTACTATATTTACCATATAAGCCTGGTAAATGTTGTCTGCAGACCTCCAGGACATTCCCCTTCCTAACTCGGTGAGTTCAGTGCCTAGCAATAGATTATGATCAGATCAAAGAATCAGGACATGTACTTTATTGTGAACTGGTTATGAGGAATAACAATTAAGACAAATGATGGCAAGTTCTATAGTCACATTATTTTTATCACTATCTTTGTCTAATGTAACGGTAGCAAGGAAATCAATTAAAAGTTACTTAATATGCTGAATTTAAAATATACTTAGAAAGAGGACTTTGAGACTTATCCTCTGCTTTGAACATGGAAGCTCTAAAATTATTTTATGCACTTGTTCCTTTAAGGATACAATTCAATACCTTTGGTGAATAGAAAAAAATGAATTCCATCTGAAATGGAACATTTCATACACATTTGTGTTGTGTATATATATATAGTTAGAAATAGTTTAATCCTTCAGAAAACCTATGACAGCATTATCATGGATGGTCTCTTCACCAGTGCCAATCACAACTCTTCCATGCCCTGATAGATAGTTTCATGTATTGGTATGGCCAAAGTCCTGGTCATAACCTCTCTGTATTTAGCTGATTTCCTTGAACAAAAGATTGAAGTCTGTAACTGAGTTAAGAGTTATAATAATAACTAACGTTTACATAGCACTTTAAGGTTTCTCCAACTTGATAAGGCACATCAAAGTTTACACTCAGCATAACCTTGGATAATACAGGTTTACCTTTATGTCTGAATGAGTCTTTACAGCAAGATGCTGGGGAAGATCTTATGTTGTTAACAGTATTAGTGGAAAGCAAGATAAAACAACTATATAGTCATATGGTCCTTGATCTAGAGGTAGAAGGGACCCCAGTAATCACCCAGGTCTTTTACATATGAGGAAGCTAAGGCCCCAGGGAGGTAAAGCAAATGGACCTAGATTACATGTGAAATGAGTAACAGGTTTGGGATTTGAGCCTGTTTTTAGTCTCAATCTAGCACTTTCTTTACTGCAAAACTGCTTCTTGTTTGTGCACTTAAAGGGATGGAAATGATTACAGTCTGGAGGGAGGTAGGTTTTGGTATGTGAGGTATAGAAAGCAATCCATTTCATCATCACCAGGAATTCCATGTTAACGTGATGGTGTTTTGTTTTGTTTTGTTTTTGTTAGACATTAGTAGAGGAATATGATTTTGATTGCTAGTGTGGAGTAAAATAAAGGTCACCTCCTTCACTCATTCCTTTTTGATCTTGCCCTGAAATTGAACCAGTGGTTTAAAAACAACCTCCTTGCCTCAACTCCATCCATATATTGTTGCTAAATATTTTTACCAAGTAGAATCCTTAGGATCATTTACTAGAATGGACCCAGACTAGTGATACAGAGGTATGGTGCAAATTCAAAGAAATTTTAGACAAATTACTCAGATAATAGTTTAGACTGAGAAATCCCCATTGGCAGATAGATGATCTAAACTGGAAGGCTCCTGTTCTCTGTTGTCTTGTGCCTAGTTGGTTGTGTCTGCAAAAGCACCTGGAGCTAAATGAGAGGCAGAGGCAAAAGATGGTATTGCAGCTATAATTCATGTCACTCAAAACTTCTTTCTGATAATGGTAGCAAAAATTTTGAAAGAGGTAGTATAGGGGTAGTATGTCTTGTATTTCCTGTGTAGGTTATGTATCTACATGGGAGCTGTGGCTCTCAGGGAGGTGGGAATAGAATATTTCTCAGTTTTCTCATTCCACCCTTCTCCAAGGGAAAGTTTGATTCCTCCCAGAAGGGGAAACAGAAGGTTTGAACCAGAGGCTGGTCATTCTGTTTTCTTCAGAAAAAAAAGGCTTTTGGCTAGAAGTATATCTACCAGTCCCCCTCAATATTGTTAGTCTATGGGAGATACTTTTTAGGTTCAAGCTAGGCATCTGAGCACTATCATTTAATGGGATAGGAGTGTCCCAAAGTGTATATTGAATTTTTTCTCACCAAATGCCAGTTTCACAATGAACGCACAAATAATAATAAAACGATTTACATGAGTTGATAACAAATAGAAACCAAAGAAAGTATACAAATGAGAAAACACCTGACATTGCACAAAAGGAACTAGCTCCCCCATTTTAAGTAAGATATCTCAGCTTAACCAAGAGAGTCTCAGATCTGACCCAAAAATAAATTCCCTGAAGTCTCTAGTGTAAGATTCTGAGAATACACAATCATGGTGCCAGGTCTTTACATGTCAGCTTCTTCCCAGAGTCTTTTTATTCCTCTAGGGACATGAAGAGAGTCCAGAACTATGTCTTTTTTCTTGACACTGGAAGCTAAAAGACCAGGATTTTCCTTCTCCCAAGCTCATGCTAACTGTCCCTCATGCAGGCATGGAATGGAGCATTGATTAATCAATAGCCAACAATGAAGAGAATCTTATGAAATTGGCTTTGAGCCACAGGTTATAGTAGAATGTTTTTTTTCATGATGCTCATCATTTGCTCTCTTCCCCAAGGAATGAGTTGCTAATGACAGTTGACCCTTATCATGCTTGTCTCCATATAATTAGAAGAATTAGTACAATTAGTACTGAAAACACAATACAAATGGATTCTCCCTGATGGTAGTCATCTCTTGGTTTAGTACCTATCTTTATGGTCTTAGTAGATAGTATGATTTGGGGTGGCTTTTAAGTTCAGAAGCAACACATGTGTTTATGCTTTTTATTAGTACCATCATGTTCTGTAGATTTAACAGTTTTCAATAATGTGCTGTTTACTATATGTAAACACAGAAGGAAGGCAAAACAATCATTAATTCCCTTGAGGAAACAAGTTATTTTAAGACAACTCAGTAATGAGTGTCCTCTCCAATAGTTTACAGATCATCTTGGAAAAATGATGTAGTCCATGATCCCATTAGCACAGGCACATGGGAGGAATTACATGTTTCAGTGACTCTGATGACTTTTTTTTATGGTTTTGAATGCCATGAAAGTGGAGTGGAATGCATTATCACAATACCCTCATATAGCCAAGGCACACTAGCACAGATTCTACCTTATGCTCAAATCCTGGGTGAGACCATTTTTCCTAGATGGATAGAATCTGATACCTCCAATCTAAGGAGAAGGCTCATCTTTCTTAGGGGAACACACACATACAGCAGTGTCTACATTGCTGCCTGATGGAGTAAGTGTTTAAAAATGTCTATTGATCAATTGCTGATGATCAACATAAGAAATAACTGTGCTAATTTTGTTAGAATATATCCTTCAGCATTCCTCATGGATTCTAGTTGAAAAAACATTGAACCAGGAGTCAGAAGAATTGGGTTATAGTCTCAGTTTGGCTACTAAATTGCTCTGTCTTTGTGTGAAGTCATTTACCTTCTCTAGTCCATGAGTCAACTAGTATTTAGTATCTAATAAATATCAGACACTATGGAAACATAAAGAAAAGCAAAAAACAAAAACAAAAACAAAACAAGACTCAGCTTTCAAGGAGCTCACAGTCTTATTGAAGATGCAAACAACTATATGCAAATTGGGTATAGACAAGATAAAGTGGAGTGATCTCAGAGGAAGAGATTCGGAGGGGAGTGTTACAGGCATGGAGGATAGCCTGTGAAAACCCCTGGAGTCAGGAGGTGAAATGTTTTATGTGGGAATAGCTAAAAGGTCAGAGTCATTGAATTGCAGAATATATGGGAGGAATAAGGCATAAGAACACTGGAAAAGTAGGAAAGGATCAGGTTATCAAGGGCTTTAAAAGCCTGAGGATTTTATATTTGATTTTGGATGTGATAAGGTGCCACTGGATTGATGGAATGGGGCCGAGGTGATAGAGTCGGATCTGTAGATCAATCTGAAGAAGATCAATCTGACAGTTGAGTGGAGGAAAGACTGAAATAAGGAAAGACTTGAGACAAGGAGAATAAGCAGAATTCTACTGCAATACTCTAGGTAGGAGGTGATTATGGCCTTCACTGAGATGGTGGAAGGGTCAGAGAAGAAAAGAGAGTATATACAAGGGAAGTTGCAAGGTTCAAATTGACAGCACTTGGAAACAAATTGAACATGAGAGGTAAAAGAGAATGAGGACACTAGGATGTCACCAAGGTTTTGAACCTGTGTGACTGGGAAAAGGCACCCTCAATAGTAATGGGGAAGTTTGAAAAAGAAGTGGGGTCGAAAGAAAAGAAAATGAGTTCAGATTTGGACATGTTGAGTTTAAGATATCTACAGGACATTTAAGATGTCTACTGGGGCAGCCAGGTTGAGATATCTAATAGGCAGCTGGAAATGCAAGACCAAAGAAAGGGAGAAGAGTAAGACTGGACAAGTAGGTGTGAGAGTCAACTGCAAAGTTAGTAAATAAATCCATGGAAATTAATGAGGTTACCAAGTGGAAAGGTATAGACAGGGAAGAGAAATAGGGCTCAGGGAAGAGCCTTTGGATACCCCCATTGTTAGCAGGCACGACCTGGTTAAAGATCCAGCAAAAGATATCAAGAAGGACTAGTCTGATAGGAAGAAATAGGAGAGAACATTTTCATGAAAAACAGAGAGAAAAGAATATCAAAGAAAAGAAAGTGATCATTAGTGTCAAAGACAACAGAGATAAAGAAGGATGAAGATTAAGGAAAAGTCATTATATTTAGCAATTTAAAAAATCATAGGGACTTTGGAGAAAGCAGTTTCAGGTGAAATATGAGGTTAGAAATCAGACTGCAAGAAGTTAGAAGAAAGTAAGAAGAAAGGAAGTAGAGGCACCTGTTGTAGATGGCTGTCTTATGGAGTTTAGACACAAAAAGGGAGAAGAGATATGAAACAATAGTTAACAAGGCTGATTGAAGTGAGGGTGGATGAAGTAAGGGTTTTTTTAAGATGGAGGAGACAAAGACATCTTTATACACAGCAAGGAATTTGTCAGTATAGAACTAAAGATTGGAGACTAGAAAGAGGGTAGAGATGATAGAGGAAGCAGTCTACTGGAGGAGATAGGATGGAATTTGCATATGTAGAGGGATTTACCTTGACAAGGAGAAGTGCCACCACTTTATGTGAAATATGTATAAAAAAGGAGATAGTGGAAGAAAGCATTTGAGTGGTGCTAAATGAGAAAGAGAGGAGAAAAGCTTGGCAAGTGGCCTCAATTTTTTTTTCAGTGAAATACAGCTAATTCATCAGCTGATAGGGTTTGGGGAGGATAAGATGTGGGAAGTTTGAGGGAGTAGAAAAAACTTAAAAAAGGTTATGTGATGAGTAGAATAGTGAATCAACCAGGAAGGGGTAAACATATTGCTTTGCTGTAGTAAGGGCTCAGTTGAAATTATGTAACATAAACTTGTAGTGGACCTAGTTAGTATAGTTTCATGATTTTCCTCTTTTTCATTCAGTAGCAGGTGAGTAGTTGAGGAAGACCAAGGTTTGGCAAAGCAAGATTTTCAATAAGGTAAGGGGAACGGATCTCAAGAAAAGAGGACATCATAAAGTTAAACTGGTTAACCAAAGGATGAAGATACGGATGGGAAGAAAGTATAGCCAGTGACGACCTGGGAAGCAACAGAGGGTTAGAGAGATAAGAGGTCTTGGGAAGGATGAAGAAGTGCTATGGGGACTGTAAGACAGAGGAACAGGTGGAATGACAATAGATTATGATCAGATACAGGAATTTCAGGGCCCATGAAAATATGGAAGTGAAATACTTGCGGGTTATGCCAAGGTCAAGTATATGACTACCTCTCTATGTAGCTGTGGTGGGGTGGAGGAGTTGGTAGTGGGAAATGAATAAGTTGAAGAACTTTGAAGTTAAGATGCTTAAAGGATTATCAACATACAAGGTGAAGTACTCTAGTGTGAGGGAACTTTTTAGGCTTGGGGGACAGTCTACCAAGGGTGGGAAACCTGCAGTCCCAAGGCCACATGTGGCCCTCTAGGTCCTCAAGTATGGCCCCTTGACTGACTCCAAAGTTCACAAAACAAATTTTTTTATTAAGAGTCTTTGTTCTGAGAATTTTGGATTCAGTCAAAGGCATGCCCCTGAGGACCTAGAAGGCCACATGTGGCCTGAAGGCCACAAGTTCCCCACTCCTGAACCAAGGCATGAACCCAGGAAGGGTGACATGTAACATATTTTTTTATTTCCTTCATTAACTTTGCTTACCCTTCTAGGAGTGCTCCTCAGCTTGTCCATGTCCCTATTAAAATGTAATATCTGTGGTTGAATATCCTACTCAAGGCATTGTGTGACCACAAAAAAAAATATCATGAAACTATTATTTTCAGCACCTTAGACATTTTACTTCTATTAATTCCAAGAGTACATTAGTCTTTTCTTTTGGCAGCAACATCACAACATTGATTCATATTGAGCTTGTAGTCTGTGAAAACTCTCTTTTTTTTTACACAAAACTCTCTCTTTTTTTTTACACAAAACACTCTTTAATAATATTCTATCATCTTTTTTCTTGTATAGTGATTAAAAAAACATAAGACTATATTTACCCCCAAGAAATTCCACCTTGCCATAGTTGGCCAGTCATTTCAACCTACTGAGAGCTTTTGCAAGCTTGATATTATCATCTAAAATATTCATGCCCTCTCCAACTGTATGTCATCAACATAAGTGTTTGTTTCCATTTTTCCCCAGTCACATATTGAATGATAATGCCAGCCAGTAACATTTTCAGCCAAATAATTGAAAGAAATGTTGAAGAGTTCTGAGCAGAGAACCCTGATCACCATTAGAGACCTCCATCTTGTTTGATGTTGATTCATTAATCAAAATTATTTGTTTATATTTACTCAAGTTCTGAATTCTTCTAAAACTGGTACCACCAAAACCATATCTTTCCATTTTTCACACAAAGCTACGTGAAATGCTTTAAAATACCTTGCTAAAATAGAGCATCTATAGCATTCTCCTGAATTACCAGTTTAGTAAAGTTATCACAAAAGGGCAATGAGTTTGGTCTTGGGTAACTTGTTTTTAGTGGATCCATGCTGGCTCTTAGTGATCACTGCTTCTTTTTGGTAAGTGCTCATAAACCATCTGCCTAATAACCCCTTCTAGAGTTTTGCCTGGGAGAGTCCCCTTTCCAAAGAAAAAGAGTTAAAAGCACGTTGTGAAATATGAGTAGAGTAGGTTACAGTAACTCAAGCTTCCTTTTCTGGTAGTAGAAGCTTCATTTGCTCTGTATTGTTTTATGCAATTAGTTTCCTAGCAGGGGATGTTTTTAATTTTGTTCTGTAGCCTCTTCTTTTCCTCACCTGTTTCCTCACCAATGTAACGATTCCCCTTAATAAGTACAATGAATATTGCACTCTGCTTAATGGCTGTGAGCATTATAGAATAATGTCATTTGTGAAAACACTTAATGCATTTCACAACTAAGAAGGCATTGAAGTTCAAGGTCTAAAAAATAAAAAAAAGACTTCCCTAATTATATTGCTTGCCGTCTAAGGTGCTGATAATCTGGAAAAAAAATGTTTTTGTCCCTTTCCTTTTTCTCTAAGGCATAAATAAACTAATTTATGTTCTACTTTCATATAATTTGTGGGATGTCTTTCACAAATACCATCACAAAGATGCATACATAATCCAATTTTTTTATGTTTTATAAAATGTCTTTAAAATTTTATGGGGAAGTGGAGTTTGACTAACGAATGAAGAATTCATTGAACCAATAAACATAGAGTCTCTGTTTTCATAGTTGGGTAGATATAGGAACAATAGTAGAATAATCATATCAGAGAGTTCTCCCCAAGAGATAAGGTACTTGTGAAATGACCAGGTAGGAATGCCATATTTTTATATCAAGCACCAAACACAGATCACAGGGGTGCCTCTGGCCTGGGTAGGTTGTCTGATTTTAAATAGTATTCAATAATGGAAATGCATATTGGCCACATTCTGTAATTTACTTCCATCATTCAAGGCTGAGTTTAATCACCAACAAGTCCTTGGTGGATATAACATAGAGAATGTGTCGCAGATTCAAGGAGGCCTACTCTAAGTTGTAGAGTATTCTGAAAGCTTTGTTTAGTCCCACATTATCTCTGGTTCGAAGGATCCCAGGAGACTAAATTGGGCTTGGGGTTGAAGTTTGGTCTGCTCTAGAATGGTATCAGGGCTCAGTCCCTGGTACCTACTCATTTTTCAAGTCCTCTTCTTTCTATTCACATAGCCACCACCTTCGTTCAGGCCTTGCTCATTTCCTGCTTAGATTATTTCAATAGTTTTCTAATCTGTCTCCGACCCACAAGTTTCTCCTTACTTCAGTCTATGCTTTATTCACTACCATAGCATAGGCTTGGCCACGTTGCACACCCCTTCCCTTCAATAAACTCTCGTGGCTATCCTCAGGATCAAATATAAAGTCCTCTGGCATTTAAAGCTCTTCACAACCTGCACCTTCCTACCCATCATTTTACACTTTATTCTTTACAATGCATGCTACAATTTAGCTAGATTGACCTACTTGCTGTTGCTCACACATGACACTCTACTTCCTGTGTTCGTGCCTTTGTATAGACACTCTCTATCCCTAGAAAGCTCTCTCTTTTCACCTGTGGCTCTTAGTTGCCCTGGATTCATTAAAAAAAATGTATCTCAAATTTCATCTTTTTCAGGAGGCTATTTCAAAAAATATCCCCACCTTCTGATGCTTTCTAGTCCAAGATTACCTTCAGACTACTCTATGCATATCTAGTACCTATCTAGTTGTTCCCATGTGGTCTTCCTCATTAGACTATAAGCTCCTGGAGGACATGGACCCTTATTTTCTTTGTAAACCCAGCACCCTTCACAGTTCTTGGCACACAGGAATCACTTAATAAGTGCTTGTGGAATGACTAACTTTGATATACAGTCACTCAACCCCAGTGGATTAAGTTTAGTGCATTTTATTTGTACCTTCTGCTGTGTGTGACATTTCCAACTTCCCCTATAGCTATAAGAAACTCAGTATTAACATCTGGAGACCTCTTAATATATGTCACTTAAAATTATTGAGTCTTTTGAGTGGTATAGAAGGGATAGTCCACTGTATTCTGCATTATAGAATTCAAATCTCAGTCTGTTGGCTAGTATATTTTATAGTTCTTACAATGATACTAGGCACTCATGGTGCATTTGACTAACTTTTAAAACATGATAACATAACTACTATCAAATTAAAAGGGACTTTGGAAGTGATAAGGTTTACTGCAATGAGCTTAAAGAATCTAGCCAGTACTATTACTTTTAAATGAATTTAAACCAGGAGCCATTAAATTCCTCCCTCCTCCTGTCCTCAAAAGTGTACAGAGTTATTTTGCATCCTTGTTTATCACAAGTATTAATGTATGATCATTCAACCAACAAGCACTTATTAATCACCTACTATGTGCTAGGTATTCTGCTAGGCAGATATAATAAATGGAACAAAGAAAATAAATGAAACAATTCCTTCTCACCAGGAGCTTACATTCTTGGATCACTGTAGTAGTCTCTTGGCTTTCATTTTGTCCTAATTCCAATCCATTTTACATATATATATATATATATATGAAAAATTTTCATCAAATCTCATGTTTTTAAGAGATTCCAGCACCTACAAGGCTTTTTATGGCTTATCAAGGTAAGAGTAAGCTTTCAAAATCAGCATTCCAAATCCTGTCTCGTGTGATGCCTCCTCCAATTCTTCTCTGCCCTTTGACTCTCTAATTTCACACAATCTACTTTTTGACAGTGGCATGAAATGTATTGATTCCTCCTCCTACTCATGCCATTCCTTTTCTGAGAAGATTTTCTTCCTGTCACTCCACTGCTTCATGTTTGTCAGCTCCTCCAAGAGCTGGGTCAAAGATCATCTTCTCTAGGAAGTCTTCTTTTCTTAATATTCTGCACAAGAGGGGTCAAACTCCCTGGTTATGCTTGCAAATTCTGTTCAGTGAGATCACTCCATAATCAAATCAGTAGGCGAAACAAAATTCCAAACGAATATGATTCTATTCAGTTTGGTTGCAATCAGATAACTTTTGGCATGTAAATAGGTCTAGGTTCCTCTCTTCCAAAAGGTCTCCCCCCTTTGGAGATCCTTCAGTTTCTCCTCCTTCTGAGGAAAACTATATTTCCCATTAGCTTCTTGATGTTAGGAGCTGCCACAGTAATACATTATTTTGATTGTAACTATGAAGGTCTGGAGTGTAAAAAAAAGGACAAGATCTGTGACTTCTATTGCATATATTTTCAGATAGAGCCCTACTTAAAGTAGGCCAGTGAGTTCCAAATCCAGTTTTATGGTCCCCTTGACTTCTCTAAGGACATCAGTGGTGCCATGAAATTCTCAAAATAATATTAATTTCAACTGCAATTCAGATCATAAATATATTCTGTGTGACACTTTAAGAAGGACAATCAAATGGGCAATTATAACGTGGAGGCTTAGGAGTAAGTTCAGTAGAATCTCAATAAAAACTTGTTAATTGGCAGTATCACAACTAAACTCACCATACCCTCTCCTGTAGTTCTTCCTCTTTATTAAAGATTAAGGCAGGCTAAATGATTTGGGACTCAGTCAGGGCACTGATTTAATAAAACCATAAAACCCTGGGTAAACAAGGACTGGGAAAGTATATTATGGCAAATCTTTTCTCTCTGTGTGTCCTTGTCTGCACAAGGATTTTCAGTTTAGCAATTATTTTCTCTCTTTATTATGTCTTATCATGGTTGAAGCCTCTTCTCAGAACTTATATCAGGAGGTTAGAACTTGATTTATTTAAGGTACAAGAGCAACCTTAAGCATGACATTTTATGGTTGACATTAGCTAAAGCGAACCATTTCATACAACCATAGTTTGGTTGGGGATAAGCCACACAGAATGTGCTTATTGGCTAAGCTGTCATTCATGAGTAAAATTATAGATACCATATTTTCTGGCAGAAAGGACCCTAGAGATGATTTATCTGTAAAAACTGAGTCACAGAGAAGCTATAACTTGCTCAAGGTTATCCAGCTAGTTAGTGGTTCAGCTATGAGTAGAATCAACATCTTGCAATTGAGTACTCTTTACTATTACACCACACTACCTCTGAGTCATCCTCATTTCAGTTTTGTCTCTTCATATATTTATTTTGAAATGTTCAGAGATCTTAGATTTCTATTATGTTTAGTGTACTACTAATAATTACGCTTAGAATTTACATGGAAGGTTAGGGGCAGGTAGGTGGCACAGTGGATAGAGCACCGGCCCTGAAGTCAGGAAGACCTGAGTTCAAATCCGGCCTCAGATCAAACACTTGACACTTACTAGCTGTGTGACCCTGGGCAAGTCACTTGACCCCAATTGCCTAAAAAAAAAAAAGTAAGAAAGAATTTACATTGAAGGTTTGCAAAACATTTGACATGATACTAATTGGTCTTCTCAACAGATAGGCACTATTATTATGTCCATTTTATCTGAGGAAAATAGACTGAGATAGGTTAAGTAATTTCTCTAGGGTCATACAGGGTATAAAGAGCTGAGGCAGAATTCAAACTCAGTTGTTCTTGCCTCAAGTCTATCACTTTATATGCTGAGCAATTTAGGTGATTTCTTAGCCACAGCTGAATATAAATGGAGTAGTTTTTAAAACCCAAAGAAAATTTTTGCTTTTTCCACTCTTGAAAAATCAATAAATATGTATGGAGTACCAACAATATGCTATTTATCTACTTTAAGATACAAAGGAAATATAAGACAAGGTGCCTAAATTTGAGCAGCCAATAGTGTAGTTGAGGAGATAAGAATAATATTTGAAGTAGAGAAAAAGGGAGTTTGTGGCATTATTAGTGAAAGAGGAGAATGCAGAGGAGGCAGGATCAGTGTGAGCATAGGATAATTGAAGAAATGTCATAAAGGAGGTGAGAATCAAGCCAAATTTTAAAGAATGGTGAGGTTTTAGCTTGGGATAGAGGAGGAGGGAAGACATTCCAACTAAAAGTTAACAGGATAAGCAAAAGAAATGAACTAGAAGTCATTTTGAGATTAGAAAGAATAAGGGAAAGACTAGGGAGTAGTACTTTGATGTATAGAATAAGGACAATGGTTTGTGTTTCATTAGGTAAGGGAAAATGGGAGTTCCAATTCTAGAAATAAGTTAGAATAATGTTTTCTTTTAAGCCTCGAAGTCTACAAAAATTTCTAAGCTCATTAAGTGTTACTCTGTCAGATGAAACTATTAATACTTTTTCAAACAAATGAGTTTTCTTTTATGTTGCTAATTAGTAGCAACCATCCTTTTGTTTTTGTTCCTAATTGCTCTCTGACTGCTCTCTAGTTAATTCACACACGTGCATGTTTGTTGTCCTCTACTAAGTTGTGAGCTTTTTGAGGGCAAGAACCCCATTCATTGTGCTTCTTTAAAAAATGATTTTTAAATAAATTATCAAACATCCATTTTTTTCTCTTTTTTACCTCCCCTATACACTGAACAATAAGAAATACGAAAAGAAATAACATACTCTTGTATTATGTAAGCATAGTCAAGCAAAGCAAATCCCCACATTGGCCATATCTAAAAATCCATTTCTCTTTCTGCATATTTGATCATCTCTCTCTCTGATGAGTGGGCAGCATTTTTAGTCATCATTTCACTGGTCAAAGTTTTCAAGTGTTTCAGAACAGTTCATTTTTACAGTTTTGATGCTATAGTTTAAATTAGTTGCCTCGTCTTACTTACCTTACTTCACACCAGTTCATACAAATCTTTGTCTCTTTTAAAAGTCTTCATTTCTTACAATAAAACAGTATTCATTACATTGATATACCATAACTTGTTCAACTGTTTCTCAATTTGTGGATACCCTAATTTCCAGTTCTTTGCTATTGCAAAAAAGAGCTGCTGTAAATATTTTTAGACATATAGGTTCTTTTCCTTTTTCTCTGATCTCATTGGAGTGTTGGCCTAGTAGTGATATTGCTTGTTTAAGAGATATGCCCAGTTTAGTAACTTTTAGTGCCAAATTGCTTTCCAGAATAGTTGGATCAATTCATAGCTCTGCCAATAGCATATTAATATGTGCATTTACCCATTGCCCTTTCAAAAAAGCTGATATAAAAAGAAAATTACAAATGTACCTCATTTTTCCTACACCAAATACTGAGTATAGTTCTGGGACAAAATAGGTAAACTTAAACACTTGCTGAATGACTGAACTATGAGCTCATGAAAATTTTTAAAAAAAAGAGATTTTATTTGGCTAGTTGTAACTTCCCTCAAGTCCCTGAAGGGCAAATATCTGCTTGTTCTTTGGAATTTCTTTTTCTAGGAGCAAAATTATCAAGGATGTCCCATTAACATTGGGCATTTTCTTCCTCTTTGGGACCTCTAAGTCCCTTTTCCTCTCTTTCCTGCTATCTTTCATTCCCCCCTCAACCTCTCTCTTCTATGTCAACTGCATCTTTAGGTTTGTCTATGAATCTTGCTATTTTCATGATTTCTTTTCTCCTCTACTTACTCCAGCACTGCTTCTGTTGCTCCTACTCATTTTTTGGAGTCAAGATCCTTCCTCTTTACATACTTACTTGTTCTTATTTTCCAACATGGGCATGTTTTCTGTTGTGAATTCTTTTGTGCCTGTCCTATGTCAATCATACATCTGCTTCCTTCCTGGTGCCTCATTTCTTATTTTTTCCCTTATTTATTTAGTTTTTTTTTATTTCATTAACTCCAAACAGATATAAAAGAAAGTTTAGTGAGATACCCAAATTCACTAGGCTATGCCCAAGGCATTTAGGGATGAATTCAGTTCAATTCAATGTGAATTCATTGAATTCTTGCTCTGTATCTAGGTCCTATGCTAAGTAATTGAGGTGGGAAAAGATAAAAATGGAACATTTTTTGTCCTTATAGAGCTTACACTCTATTGAGGGAAACAATATGTATGCTTAAAATACAGAAATTATATACTGAACATATACAAAGTAATTGAAGGAGGGCACTAAGAGCTACTAAGAGATTTAGGAAAGACCTCCAGTACAAGTTTTGAAGGAAATTTGGGGAATATGTGAGGTGGAGCTGGTGAGCAAGAACATTCCAGGCATGGGAAACATGCACAGAGTATGTTGTGTACATTGTGTACCTGGCATAGCCTTATGCAAAGGAGTAGAGGCTGGAGATGAAGCCTTGTGTATGGAGAATAGTCAATCAATAAACATTTATTAAGTACCTTCAATGCATCAGGGATTGTACTAAGCAGTAGAAGCAGGCTGGTTTTTTTCTGGGATGCACAATGAATGATGGGGAGGAATATAAGTTTAGTTTGGAAAAATGGGTTGGAACCAGAATGTGAAGGATGCCAGCGGAGTTTATACTTTTTTCCTAGTGTCAATGGACAGTCACTAAAAATTCTAGAACAGGGGAGTGACTTTCTCAGACTGGTGCATGAAAATAAACAGAAAAAAATGAAACCTTTGTTAAAAATTTTTGTAAAAAATTCTTTCTAGATGGATAACAAAGATGGTGGTTAAGACTTACATAGAACTTTAATGTTTGCAAAGAACTTTAAATCTAGGGGCAGCTAGGTGGCACAGTGGACAGAGCACTGGCCCTGGATTCAGGAGGACCTGAGTTCAAATCCGGCCTCAGATGCATAACACTTACTAGCTTTGTGACCCTGGGCAAGTCACTTAACCCCATTGCCTAACCAAAAAAAACCCAAAAAACAAGAAAATATCTATTGTATTATCTCATCAGTGCTAATTAAATAGCTGCCTTTGGATTCTACCATCGCAGTACTTGAGGTGCTGTTTAGCATTGTTCCTGACATATAGTAGGCACTTAATAAATGTCTATTGCCTGTTTGACTGAAATAGGAAATAGAAATAGAATATCTGTGATAGACCAAGTATACAAAGAAGCTGTTCTAATGCTCTGTGATATAATTTTGAGGGCTCATTCCTCCCTCTCTTTAATTTCGTGTGTTGTCCTCTCCTATTAGATTACAAATTAATTTCAGACAGGGATTGTCTTTCTTTTTCTTGTTTTTATCCCCATAATTTAGCATAGTGCCTGGCACACAATAGGTTCTTAAGAAATGTTTATTGAATTGAACTGACTTGAAAAACTTTGATGGATTTGTTTTCAAGATATTTGAAAGGAGATAACAATTGTTTGGGTAAAACAAAAATGATGGATATTATTATTATTATTATTAACAAAAAAAGTAACTGTGAAAATTTCAATAACTACTCATCCATATGGCTTCTTTCCCAAATTGATAAAACTTTGTGAGAATTGCCTACAGACACATCAAAGGTATTCTTGATGTAGGTGTGAGGAAGGAACAGAAAAGCTTTTGCAAATGATCTTCTTTCATACCTTTGTAGTTAATGATAGTTAATAAGTGCTAGAATTTATGTATCACTTTAAGATTTGCAAAATGCTTTACAAATATTCTCATTTGAGCATTACCATAAATCTGAGAACATAGTTTCTTTTATTATTACACATGAATGGGAGAGAGATTACCTACACTGAGGGCATAGAAATATAAAGATAAACTGTCAATATTTTTGAAAAAAAATAAACTTTCCCTTTTCTATCTCATGGACCTAACTATTCAGATAATTATTACAATTTGACAGCATAATAGAACTACCTTTTTGGTGTGCAAGCTCTAGCATTAAGGTTAATAAAAGTATATTGTCATGTCTCGGTTACAGAATTTTTCTCACTAGGTGCATTATAGATTTGAACACAAAAATAACTGGATTTGACGTTTAAGTTGAAAGACTTCCTTTTATTTTTTAAGTTGCTATATTCTGCGAATGGCAGCCAACTTCTTCTTTCTGCAGCACACTATGGGGCCGTTCATGCTGTTAAAGGCAGATGTTCCATCAAAGTGGTTTAGCACAGCAGTCCGACATCATCGATATCTTCATTACTAAGTTTTCTAGTGGGGCTACATGCAGAAGGACTTTAAACTTAGCTGTTGCCAATTAATATCAAATGCATGCATATTTCTTCCTACTCTTATTCATATGCTGCATTCTAAAAGTTCTTTAGTTCTTTCAGGTGTGTGTGTGTGTGTGTGTGTGTGTGTGTGTGTGTGCATGTGTGTGTGCATGTGCTCACACATGGGTATTTAATAACTACAACTAGAGAGAATGATAGAATATTATTATTGGAAGGGTCCTTTGAAGATCATATAATTCTTTCATTTTGCAAATTAGGTAACAGAAAGCCAAAAAGTATTGAATTACTCAAGATCACAGAATTAGTTGCTGGCTCAACCAGGACCAGAACTAAGTTCTCTCACCTCCTAGCTCAGTGATCTTTGCATCACCTCCCATTGATTATATAATTTGTTAGGGCCATTGTCACCTTTGTATCTATGGGAGCCTTCATCAGGAGCAGATGGAGCCAAACCCTGGATAGATAAAGTCAAAATGACTTTGTCCATGTTCAGTTGTAGAAGAATTGGTGTTGAGTGGTCATTGCCTGACAATTCATGTTACTGGGTCAACCAATTATCTTCATAAGTTGTACTTTATTAGTTTGCTGTATAGTATTACCTCAAAACACCTGACAGAAATGAACAAAGTGACACAATCATCAAAACACTTCGCTAATCTCAGAAGATTGGCTGCTGCTACTGATTTGCTGCCTTTGGGACCTCCATTCCAACCAGAAAAGATCAGTGCAGACACGTTGCATTTCCTTGAAGTTCATTAATAAGTCTCTCTCCCTGAGAAAACCTAGAAATTTAGGCATTGCCTCATGCCTTTGGAATAGTAATATAGCAGGATGATATTACATGAGCCAGCAAATTGTTACTCCTATATAAGTAAGTCTTTTCTATCTTGTCTTCATACAATGTGTGTGTGTGTCAAGGAGTCACTGTGTATTTTCAGTGATAGACTCAATTACCTTCCCCCAGACTATTTTTTCATTCCTCTGCATTTCCCTACACCTGATGGGGAATTGATAATAGATTGAAAGGATCTATTTCATGTCTTTGACTGGAGGAAAATGAAGTAATAAAAATATGTAGCAGCATAGGGAAGCTTTCAGATAAACGACTGATGTTTATTGCTAATGTAAAATGTTTTTGATTGTGAACATGCTGCTTATGTGATCTGCTGAATGAAGATAATTTTGTACTGTATGAATAATTTCCCATTGTTTGCAAAAGTGTTCAAGTGGTTGGAAGAAATATTTCCATTCTGAGTCTGTCAATTTCACTTTACACAATTGGACCAATCTTGAATATTGCAGATAAAAACCAGATGGATGTAGATTTCTGATTTGAGCATTGAATGAGAACTAAGCCTCAGATGCCCAATCATAGAAAGCAAGTTGCTATATAAGCTCTAAGATCAATGAAATAGCCACCATCAGCATTCCACAGTTTCATGAACACTTCAGGAACTCAGTGTATTATTTTTGGCTTAATTAAGGGGTGAGAACATTATTAGACTTTTTTTTTCGAGGTCCAGTTTGTACATCCCACTAACTATTGTGCAAAGCCAGGTTTAATTGTTATCAGGCAGAACTGGGAAAGTATCCTGACTAATAGAATAATGCCTAATGCCACCATTTTTATGCTCTTTAAAATTAATATTTAATTTAGAACTTCCTTTTATTTCTCTGTGGTATTCATTGTGTCTAGCCTTTTGTCTAGATGCTTTCAGACTGGGTTTGAACATAGGGTTCTCACCTCTCATAGCGACAATGTTACAGTCCTCACTAGCAGGGAACAAACCAGCAATTATTTTTCTTCCTTTGTCCTAGGGGTTTTTGAGAAAGGCTAGAGAATGCCTGGAGGAAACAGTAATATGACAGCTTTGCCCTTTGTGGTACCAAACTACTTCCACTTTCCCACAGATGGTACAAATTAGCCGACAGATTAAAAGCTTTTCCTTGGTAAGCTCTGTGAAAGATATGACACCTCGTGGTAGTCAACCCATTGCAAGTGCCAGCAAGGGAGTAACAGGCTTGGAGAGGGGAAGCATAAAAAGACACTGATAGCAGGATGATGTCTGATGATCCTTGGAGAGACTCAGGCTAGTTAAGAGTTATTGGCTGAAATTGCCCATTTTGAATGTAGTGAAATAAATACTTCTAAAAATATGGCATGATATATAAAACAAACACTCAGTACTGCCAGGCTAATTAGTTATAACTTTGGTGAACTGAGCTTCCCAAGAAGACTGATGAACTTACATCTGTAAAGAAACAATTCTTCATGTATTGTCGTCCTAGGATGGCTATCGAAGGTTACATGCTGAGATGAGAACTAAAGATGTGTTATACATCATAAGTGTCCCAGGGAAGCTTTCTTAAGTACAAAAGGATTTCTTAAAACTTATTTATTATGTTGACTTCCCATTTCATTGGTGAATAAATGTCTCCTCTATGTTTGTGTTCATTGGGTTTCTGTGTCTGTGTGTGTGTGTGCATGCACGCATGTGCATATGCTCATGTGTGATTCATTTTCTCATAGGCCTACAGAATAATCTGAAGCTGGACAGGGTCTCAGAAATCCATCCTTCTCCTCCCCCTCCCCATCTTGCTTTTTGGACAACAGTATAGAAGCCCACAACAATTAGCTGACTTGCTTCCAGGACAAGAATTCTGCTCTCCTGACTCCCATTCTTCTGTGCTTTCCTTACACTCTGTCAACTGAGTTGTATAGCTGGCTGCTGAGGTTCCTTCCAACCCTATTATTATTTGAAGGAAGCAATATTTATATGTTTTCTCCAACTGAGCTCTGAAGAAATGTTTTCTTTTTATGTAGAAATCACAATACATGCTAAACTATGTTTTGGAGAAGGAGATTTGGCTAGAAATGGAAGAGAGTATATGTATGTTTAACATATATGTTGTTGTTCATCCTTCATTTTTTAAGGGGACCAATGACATCATGAGGGTGAGGCCATGATTTGCAAGTGAATTGGATTTAAATGAGGCAGAGTTGCACAAAGTTGTCAGCCTTACTTGTCCAGAATCATCGAAGTTCAGTGACAAGACAAAAATCAAGATGACTGGTGATGGCCTGGGATGCAGTCAGCATCTTTGATGTCTGACCGAACTCTAAGCATGCCACAGCACCTGCTTCAGCTACCTTCATGTATGTTGGAAGAGATTGTCCTCATCTGCCCATAACCTCTAACCTGTACATAGATATATATATATATATGAATATAGGAATATGCATATGTATATGCATGTGTATATATACATGTGTATATGCATATACACATACACTTATATGTGTGTGTGCAGGGGCAGCTAAGTGTGGGCTTGAAGTCAGGAAGACTCAACTTCCTGAGTTCAAATATGGCCGCAGATATTAAGTGTGTGACCTTGGGCAAGTCACTTAACCTGTTTGCCTCAGTTTCCTCATCTGAAAAATGAGATGAGAAAGGAAATGGCAAACCATTCCAGTATCTTTGTCAAGAAAATCCTGAACGGGATGACAGAAAGTTGTTTATGACTGAAACAAATGAACAAATGAAATATATATATATATATATACACACATACATACATATATATACACTTATACATATATACATACATAGAGTTTCTGCCCATAGGGAGTTTACAATCTAGTTGGGGAGGTGGATATTTACTCATGAAGCAGGTGGGGAACAATTATTAAGCAATATATAAGCGTACACAAGACAAGAATGTAAGTTATAAAATACATGTATTAGGGCTGAGGAAGAGGAGTAAGTAAAAGAATGAAAATAGTGGTGGAGGAGTGAAAATAGGCTACTTTTTTTCTTTTTTTATCTGCCTCAATATGAAATCAATGGCTAGAAAGCATTTATAGGAATGTTTTGTGTCATCTTCTACTTTGCTTTGCTTTACAATTCACGGCTAGCTCTGCTTTGCTTTCTAAGAATAATTGCCTACCCACTGTACCATCTGTCCAGGTGAAGGGTCCCATCCAGCTTGCTTTTGCTGCCCTTACTTTTATCAGCCTTTGCCTGTCACTTGAGCTTATTGCTCCACTCCTTATGCTAACTACCCTTAATTGCCAATGTTGCACAGCCTTGGCTAGAAAAAAAAATAGCCAAGCGTTCCATCAAACACCTGTGATCTGAGTACTATTAATGAGGTACCAACAGTAGCTGCAGCTTTATCTCTTCATGCTGAAATGAACTCAACAGGCAACCAAGCACCAGGAATGTCATACCAGATTACTCTGAAATATAAACCATCATTACCAATAATATGCTGCAGAGCCTTGCTGTGCTACCTAGTTCCTTCTTTCATTGGTTTTGACCATTTTTATTGCTGTTATGCTGCTAGAAATGCTTATTATTGCGCTGAGAGGAGGCAGGTATGATAGCTCAGTGGATAGAGCACTGGGCCTGGAGTCGGAAAGATCTGAGTTCAACCCAGCCCCAGACATTTGCTAGTTGTATGACCCTGGGCAAGTCACCTATTTTCTTTTTGCTTTAATCTACTGGGGAAGGCAATGGTAAACCACTACAGTCTCTTTGCCAAGAAAACCCCATGGACAGCATTGGCACGCTATGGTAGATGGGGTCATAAAGAGTTGGACAAGACTGAACAGTAAGAGGCATGCTTATCTCCTTTATGGCACCTAGGTATCTATATATAAAAGGGGCAGTTAGGTGGTACAGTGTATAGAGTGCTAGTCCTGGGGACAAGCAGACTGAATTCCTGAATTCAAATCTGGCCTCAGATACTTACTTGCTGTGTGGCCCTGGACAAGTCACTTAACCCTGTTTGCCTAAGTTCTTCGTCTATAAAATGGGCTGGAGAAGGAAATGGCAAACCACTCCAATGTCTTTGTCAAGAAAACCCCAAATGAGATCACAAAGATCTGGACACAACTGAAATGACTCAACAACAACATCCTATATAAAAGGGCATCACATCTTATCATAGTGAGACTATATCCCCTTCTCTCTGACTAGCCTTCTTGAAGTTGGACTGTTCCTGGGCACTCTGGCTAGTTAGTATATGGAGTTGCAGGCTCAAAACAGAATTTTTAAGGACATTAGATGCAGAACTGCTCATCCTTGATGATCCTGTCCTGTCCTTCCTCCTAATGCCTCTAATCCATTTATTTGATCCCTTTGAAACCTTGATTTGTGTCTGAAGCCCTTTTTCTCTTCCACCATTTGTAACCAGTGCAGTAGGGACCTTCACAGCATCTGCTCTTACCCTTTTTCCTCTTTGTGTTGAGAGATTCGACTTTCCAGATGGCTCCTCTGTTTTTCTTATTTGATCTTGGAATTATACCATGCTGCAGGCTACCAATTATTCCTGCCATTTTTGTTCCCAACTTTCCCGGCCCTAGCACTCTGTCGGCTCTCCAATTCCTTTACCAAACTTACCTGTTTTGTTCTTTCTACACTGAGGCATAATCGAGAAAGCAGGTACTCAAAGGAGCCCTCTTTGGCTCAGGACCCTCACTGCTCATGCACAGCAGCTCTTGTTTATGGGCAAACTCCTTCACTTAAAATAGTAGTAGCCTGTGTTTTCTATCAGACTGTCTCTGTGCTTTTTTCAAATGTTCCGTTGCCCATCACCTACGTCTACTTATGTAACCACAGGTTTAAACTTATGGAACTCACTACCAGCCCTAAATGCTGGCTTTCTGTTTTGACAAAAGAAACTCACTTATCACAGTTTTCTTTTTTTTTTCCTGAACAGATGGCATATTACTAGCAAGTGACAAGTAACTAATCTTCCCTATGAGTATTTAGAATTTTTAAAAAATCCATGGCAGGCAGGTGTTTCGGAAACTCAATAAGAAAATGATTTTATCACACTATTTGCTGTCCTACTGATATCATAAAAGACCTTTTGGAAAAAATATTAAATGCCAAGTGAAAGTGATTTTGACAGCTCAGTTAACATCATGCACGTTTCCTTTTGAAGACAATTAATGGGAAAAATAAATAATTGTTTCTTGTCAAAACATCTGTGTTCCTAGAAGATGGCAGTAACTGTTTAGCATCACATAAGTAAATAATAGCTTCCCTTATAATAAACAGAGGCTTCACATTTTCTGGGGAAAAAAACTGCAAAGAGCATTTACTGCAATTAAGTGGAACTTGGGATTCTGATAACATTGTAATTGTTTTAATTTATTGCTCGTGATTGTATTTGGCATCTTTACTCTTAACTTCAGTCTTAAAGATAAAGGTTCTAGAAAATACTCTTACGACCTTTGTGCCTGGTAGCTAGCAGTGCCAGGTCATTTTGTGTTTTTGTTTCTACATTTTTAAGACGTTGCCCTTTTAAACAGGCAGCCAGGTGGTACAGTGGAGCCTAGGCTAGCCCTGGAGTCAGGAAGACCTGAGTTCAAATCTATCCTTAGATTCTTTTTAGGTGTGTAGCTCTAGGCAAACCATTTAACTTCTGACTGCCTTGGTTTCTTAACTGTAAAATGAGGATCATAATAACATCCATCCCCCAGGGTTGTTACGAGGATCAAATGAGAGCGTACCTGTCAAGGTGTTTTAGCGCAGTGCCTATCATGTAATAGGTAATTAACAAATGATTGTTCCTTCCCCTTCCCCCAAGCAAAATTTCACCACTGTACAAGTCTCTTTGTTGTTCTTTGTATATTGAAGTGTTGCTGTTTGTTAAGTCCATAATTTTAAAGACCAAAATTTAGTTTTAAAAGATATTGTCATTTCTATACTGAATGATCAAATCAGAACATGCCTAAAGTGGGTCCCCATTAGTCTGAACTATTTGCAATGAGTCCTCCCCAACCCCACCCCCTTTCTTGTTGCCAGATTTTCTATTTTTTTATGCTTAGATCTTGTTGTGTTGTTCCTCCATTCAAAAAATGTTCAGTGTCTCCTTAAGTAAAGGCCCTATACTCTGATGCCATCCTAATTTTGCAGATTCATCTCATATTCTTTCTCTCCATTTACTCTATGCCTTAGCAAAGCAGCAGAGTTCTCTGTATTCCAAATGTACACTGCCCTTTTATCCTTATGGGCCTTATTTAAGCCGTTTCCTCTACCTGGAATGTCTTTCCTACCTCTTTTTCCCTGTTAAATTCCTTCTTTAAAGCCCAATTCAAATTCTACTTCCTTCAGGAAGCTTTCCCCTTCAGGCTACATATAGCACATTATTTTGTAATTATCTTTATTATTACTTATCATGTAATAATATATATATATTACAGTGATCTATGTTGGTGTCTATACTGCTACTAGATTGTAAGCTCTGTGAGGGCAGGACCTATATCTTATCTAAATTTTGTTCTCTTCCCTCTAACCTTCTCCCAACCAGCATCTAGCACAGAATTGAACCTGCAAAACATAGGTACTTACTGAGCATTTGTTGTACCATGCTATATTAAGATAAACAGCATTGTTTTAACGTCTATCCTAAAATATGTATTTGCCAAATGGGGATAGTAACAACTGAGCTTGCTTTATTAGAGTAAGGGTGGTTTTAATTTTGCTCTATCATACAGACATGCATTCATTTGAAACTATCTTAATCAGAAGGTTACTTTGGGCTATATTACCTGGGAGGATATTTATGCAAGTGATTTCTCAGTTTTGACCACCATTCCATTCCAGTAGCTTAGTTTTATCTTCTAGTGTTTTCATTCTTGTCTCTGTTCAACTAGATATGGAACTCATACCACCCTTAGTGACTAATAATCCTAATAATCCAGTAATGACAACAGGAAACCATGAAATAAATGCTCAATTTAGTGTGGCAGTATGCTAAGTATTATGTACAAAGCATTTTCCATTCCCAGGGTCCTTGCTTTGTCTGGGATTTTTTCAACCTAGGATAGATGTCATTGGAACCAATATTCATTTTAGGTCCTACTGTGAGTAGAATTTTAAAAATAATACATGAAGGCATGAATAATCTGGTATATCCATCAAAAGCAGGTAATGAAAAATACATGTTAGAGATGACCTGAAATGATCATAGGCTTTACACAGATTGACTTATTGACATAGAGATGGAAGGAATCTTATTGATCAACTAATCCAACACACTCATTTTACCAATTAGAAAACTAAGGGCCAGAAAGAGTCAGTGACTTTATTAAGGAGACACAGATAAGTTATCAGTAGAGTCACAAACTTTGTTTCTCCAAAAGCAGTGCTCTTAACCTTGTCTTGTCAAATAGTTGGTTGTTAAGGTCTATCTAATTTATGGTTGCTGAAATCAACTCTTTTAAACTCTTCCCCCAAAGAACAGAGAGCAGTAAATTGCATTTCTTTAGATAATACCAATATATGGCCACGGCCAAGATTTGTTGGAGAAAATGTTAAACAGTTCTAGGTTTTTGTCCCAAATCTGTGCTGTTCTTTCAGAAGTTTAAATCTACTTCTCATGATGATGGGGACTAATTTCTGTTTTTCAGATTCACAATATAAAAATGGCATGAGCATTAGTGCTTTGCACAGTAAAGATGCTCCCAAAATGTTTGTTGAATGAATTGACTCAGTGCGTTTGTTTATTCTAATGATTTTTAGCCCCCAAATACAAACCATACTTCATGCTTAACAAATAGAAAGCAAGAGGACCATGCTGTTCTTTCAAAGCTGCAGACTTGAGTTTTCTGTTATTGTTATTCTTTTTAGTTATTAATATTGCTATAATTATTAATAATTTGTTGCAAAAACAGTTTTATTCTTTTTTTTAAAAAAGTTGTGAGTAGAAATAGAGAAGTGGTTGGGAAAAAAGCTTTTCACGGTAGACTCTGTTATTAGTGAGGAAAAAAATAGAGGATTTTATTTTATAGAAAGAATGTCAAAATTACTGACTAGGTAGCTTTGTTAAAAATTAATCAATCTTGAACATAGATGACCAAATGTAGTGAAATGTGTCACTTGAAAGTAAGTAATTAATAAATGAATGGACAGTTAGGTCCATCCCTGGAACTTTTGGTGAACCACAGCTATCCTCTGGGATTGAAGTGCAAGGCCCAGAACCAATAATCCTGAATATTTCCCTCCCTTCTAACATTTGTATGAAAGTCAAGAATTTATTAAGTACCTATTACATGCCAGGCACTGGGCTAAGCACCTTACAAATAAATATCTCATTTAATGCTCACAATAATAATAATAATAATAATAATAATAATGCTCATCTACCTATGAGGTAGATGTTTTTAACCCATTTTACAGATTGAAAAAAAAACCCTGAAGATTGGAGAGATTATTGGATATGGGAGGTGAAAAAGCCAGAAGTTGAGTGAAATAAGGTTGTGCATTAGGGTTAGGGTTAAGGTTAGGGTTAGGGTTAGGGTTAGGGTTAGAGTTAGGGTTAGTTTCCAAAGGAAACTTTTGAAAGAGAAGAAAGTTACAACCTGTTCCATGTGGAGAATGTTTGCTTATTTGTGGGGTGCTGTGCAGTCCTACTTGCCATAACTTTGGTGAATGGAAAGAATGTGTGAGCTGATTATAGGAAGAAGTGATTCTTAAGTTTTTCTCAAGCATTCTTACCTTCTTCCTTCTCTGCTTGCTGCCATTCTGTCTTCCTGCCAGCCCCTTTAAGCCACCTCAAAAAGGAAAACCCAACATTATTGTCCCAGTTCACAACACCTTGATCTTGGCCCTCATAAAGGTTATAATTCTATTGCTATAAATTAAATGATGGTTAAAACTGTGTTTAAATAGATGAGTCTTTTATTTAAAAGTTAATGGAAAAAACTGTAAGTTAGTGTAACTTAGTATATTCCTATTGTGGAATGACAACTTTATTTTTTCTCATATGTTATTTTTTCCAATTACATGTAAAATCAATTTTAAGATTCATTAAAAAAATTAAGTTCCAAATTATCTCTTCCTCTTTCCCTCCCATCCCCCTTTCCTGAGATGCCAATTAATTTGATATAAGTTATACGTATGCAATCATGCAAAGGAATGACAGCTTTAAAACAAATTCAAGTGAATTTGTTTGGCAAGAATGCTAAGAACTCAGCAAGAATAATCTTGTTTAATGAAGGTTCAAAATAATTAAATGAATGGATAATTATTTGCTTTTTGATGGGATTTATAGGACCGTGAATTTATACTTGAAAGTGGCTTTAGACATCATCTAGTCCAACTGCCTGAATTTTTAGATTAGGAAACTGAGACCCACACAGTTAAGTAGCTTGCCCAAGGTCACATAGGTAGTAAGTAGCACAGTCAGGTTTTGAACTCAGGTCCTGTAATTCCAGATCCAGCAGTGTTTCCCTCTTTCCATTATTCAAGACTACCTCCTTATGTATATTTAGTATAAATTAAGTGAATGGAAAACAATTTACTATTTGCTTTGCCAAGCACTCTGATAAGCCCTTGTGATACCAATTCAAGAAGCAAGACAGTCCCTGCCCCCATGGAGCTTACATTTTAATAGGAAAAGTAACATATATTGGTCTGAGGCAAAGGCAGAGAGTGGAGCAAAGCAACACAGCATGAAGATGATTGGAAAGCAACATGTTGGGTCTGGTTGAGGCTAGATATTCAGATTCTCAGCATATACTTTAGTGTTTGCTACCAGATCATTAATTTCTGGACAGAGAAGATAGAAAAACTTCAATTTTAGGAGTTGTGGCCAATTGAGCAACTTGGAAAGAAGCTGTAATATTTCTAAACTAATATGATTCAATTTTCATTAGTAAACATCTTTGTTTTTCTGTAATCCATTTCTGTAATCTGTAAAGAACTCCTTTTTTTGCTGATAAAGACAAGAAAGGGGAAACAGAAGCACTTATTCTATGTATAGCACTAAGCACTTTACAAATGTTACTTCATTTGATTCTCACAGCACCCTGGGAGGTAGGTACTGTTTCCATCACATTTTACAGTTGAAGAAACAGAGGCCGCCATAAGGTCACACAGCTAGCGTCTGAGTCCACATTTGTACTCATGTCTTTCTTACTCCAGGTCCAGTTCTCTATCCACTGCATCATCTAGCTGTCTTTTGTGCCAATGGTAAAGAGTTTCTTTAACTGACAAAGTACTATAAACTACATGGAGCATGGATGACATATGTGCTTTCACTGTTAAGCCTTTCCATGAAAATTTCCTAGATGGAATAGATTTCCTTTTAATGTCCAGGGCTGTTTGACTCCAACAGCTACAGTTTCCTTTATTACAGTAACTGAGCTGATATCAGAGTTGACATTGAAAACTTGAAAGAGAAATGGTGAGTTGTTTCAATAATTGGAACACATACACATGGAATGGGGATTTCCAGAGACCTTTCCAAAATTAGAAAATTGATTAAAATGATAATTATTGGTATCACTTGTATAGCACTTTAAGATTTGCAAAGCACGTTACAAATATTATCCTATTTAATCTTCACAATAACCCTGGGAGGTAGGATCTATCATTATCCTCATTTTAGAGATAAGGAAACTGAGGTAGGAAGATTGAGTGACTTGCCCAGGATCACATAGCTAGTAATTGTCAGAGCCTGTATTTGAACTCAAGACTTCCTGCCAGACTTAGGTTTGGCACTCTATCCATTTTGACACCTAGCAAAACTAAAGTCTTTGTTAAAAGAACAAGGGAAGTGCATATTTTTTATTTAGTCAGCATAACCCAAATATCCAGACTTGGTTACAAGTTAGATGTTATCTTCTGGAACTGTAGCTTAGCATTTGAATGGTACCCTTAAGACTGAAATGCAAAGAAATTGAAAAGAAGGTGAATTTAGTTTAAATCTTAATTAACACTATGGCTATGACTGGTCTAATAGCATTTCCATGGTGTAGAGATGCATTGTCAAAATTTATTTCCTGAAATGCCCTGATAATTTTTTAATCATAATGCTAATAATAGAATATAGAGAATGAACTGAAACATGCATTTTAAAATTAGTCAAAGGATTATTCTTCACACTGTGGAAAGAGAACCACATTTATGTAAGTATTTAATTAGACAATAATTTAACATTAGCAATGGCAATTAAGTTCATGAAAATAAAGAGGTCACCTTTTTAGAATGTCAGAAAATGTCTTTTAAAATACATATAGTCTCTTCAAAGCAAACACTGATGATGTGATAGATAAAGCATTAGACTTCCAAAAGAGGGTTTTAAAATGTAATATTTTTTATTCAATCATGAAGATCAAGCGTTTGCTTCAACACCTGAATATAGAAAATGGTGAGACCATAAATTGAATTCAGCAAGCCTGTGTTGTCATCTATTGTGTTCAAGCCATTGTTTTAGGTTCTGAAGATATAAATAAACATTCTTTACTCTCAAGGATCTTCTATTCTACTGAAGAAGCAAAATAAAAGTTCCAAGTGTCTAAAATCTGAACCAAGAGAAAAAGAAAGAAAATAAAGTAAAAAACATGAAATAACTGGAAATTGGATTTCTATATGAAACCTCACAAACAGCTGAGGGCAACTTCTATTGACATCAGGGCTTTGGAAAGAGTTTCTTAATGGCAGATCAAACACAGAATAGCAAGAGGACAAACAGCATTACAGCAAGAAAAAAAAAGGAAGGAAAGCAGGTTACAGATCTAAAACTAAGCTCAAGAGCTCCCAGCAACTATGTAGGGAACAGGTGCTTGCCATGGAAGTGAGTCATTCGAATTAGTCATGAGAGCTAGCAGCATGAGTGACAGAACTGAGGATCTCAGTTCCAGCAAATATCATAGTACGTGACATGTTAATATCTCTGCTAATGCCTACTAACAGCTACATTTGAGCAAACTGCTGCTCAGTTTCTCTGATGGAAGAACAGCTCTTTGCTCTCTGAGTTATCATGGAGAGGGGACTTTTTGCCTTTCATGGTTGAAGGGGCATGAGAGTAGGAGGCAAGTGGCCAAGACACTTGTTGCAGTGAGTGTATTTTATGGGAATGGTTTGGCAAGAGAAAGTAACGGAGGTAGGAGTGGAGAGTAGGAGCCCAGAGCACTGCAAAACTTATTGTGGAACTCCTTTTCCCACATGGGTAGTGTGCATGGAAACTTGTGGCTTAGTTTCTACTATGGTCCTATGGCACATCTCTCTTCCTATTCTTTTTCCTCTTTTTTCCCCCGTTTAAACACCACTTACATTCTTTCAGGGAATACTTTGTTCTCTTTCATAGTCTGTAGAGGAAGACATACTGTGCACCAATAGGAAGACTAGCTAGCATTTTGTGAATATGTAACATTAAGAAGTTAAAAAGTGAAAAAGAATGGAAATGTGGACTATCATATTTTGTCTAATGCAAATGGTTTTGGTTGTCGGTAGCTGGACACATTTCTGGATTTTATAATCCAGGAGAAGAGTACTACAGGGACACGTAAAGGTTAAAGTACTATATTGCCTACCTCTTGATGGTCCTAAATCTGGCTTCCCCTCCCCTCTTCATCCATCAGTGGAAACAACATGGTATAGTGGAGAAATAGCAGAATTTAGAGGAAAAAAAACCTGGGTTTAAATCACAACTTTGCTTGTTGTTATTTGTAACATGAGGGGCCTCACTCATTCTCACTTCACTTCCTGCTTAGCTAAATGCTTTCTTTCTGGACTTCTCTGCTTCCCCAATAGCTGCTTTATCTCACCCCCTACTTTCTAAATTCCCTTTGTGTGTTCTCTTCCAGCGCTAGAATATGAGCTTCTTGAAGTTTAAGATTGCTTTATTTTCTTGAATTTGCAGCCATAACACTCAGCATAATGCTTGACATATAACAAGTGCTTAATACTTTTTTTAATTTTTATTAATCTATAGAATGAAGTTAGACTGATGATTTTGGTTTGTTGCAGGAAAAACTTCTTACAAAATCCAAAAGCAGAACAGACAGCTTTAATAGTTCTAATTATTACGGCAAAGGTTCCTGGTATTACACTAAACTCTATCTTTTCTACCTATTGGTTCTAAATCTGCTCTTGAGTCAAAGAGAATAAATTTAAATTCTCTTCCCCATGAGTTCCCTTCAAATATTTGAAGACATAGTGTCGACACTCTCCTACTCATGTAGTTTTCATTTTTGTCAGCCTATCCATACCCAGTTACCTCAACTACTTTGCATAGGAGGAATGTGGTATGGTAGAAAGACAGGTGATCTTCAGTCCCAAAGACCTGGATTCAAATCTCCTTTTTGACTCGCATTAGTTTTGTGATCATATAAAAGCCATTTTACTTCCTTGAGTTTTAGCTTCCTCATTAATAAAATGTGGCTAATAATATTTGTACTACCTATAAGGAAATCACTTTATGTACTGTATTGTAACACAGTGGTATCAAATTCAAACACAAATATAGGCCATTAAACAATACATAAAGACCTTGCAGGATGCATACTGGCTTAGAAAACCATAAATTAATGTTATTGATATTTTACTATATATTTGTTTTTTAAAAATATTTTTCAATTGTATCTTTATCTGCTTCTGGCTGCACTTGGGAGTGTTGTAGGCTACATGCAGCCCATAACCTGTGTTTTTAACCCCCTACAAAAATTGTTAACAACTTATGTACGCCACATGCTTGCACACTTGTGTGTACGTATTAAAAAGCAACTTTGACTTTCTAGGTTTTTCCTGTCTTTGGTGTTTGTTTCAAAGATTCTGTCCAGCTCTGATCTTCCCATCAGGAATATTTGAAAGTTGTCTATTATATTAAAAGTATTTTTTCATCTATAGGATTAAAATAAACTTTTCAGAAAGACAAATCATTTTGGATAAACTTTTATTTTGCCTTTTGTTATGTAGTATTCCAAGGTTTCCTTTCCTTGATTTTAGTTGCAGTAAAGACTTGAGTGAGTCTGATTATACTTCCTTAGTATTAGAACAATCTTTCTAACTGCCAGTAAATTATGAAAGTGAATCGTGAAAGCTCTTTCTTTGAAGTCTTTACAATTCTGTGTCTGTTCTACTGTACAAGGGTGATTTGAGTGCAGCCTTATTTGAAGGATGGGGGGAGATTGAATAAATGTTCTTTCAAAGTATTTTCCAGATTTTTCATTCTATAGTTCTAAAATATTCTATGGCTACTTCACTAGCTATGTTTAAATATTGCTTTTAAGAATTCAGCTTATCATTCTGTCATCTCACAGAATGATATTTTAATGTTTTAAAGCATGATTTTGCTTAGAATGTGATGGTTACTGAGCATGAATTGAGATATGAAAGTGGGAAAGTCTCAAGGAGATAGAATTATTTTCTCATTGGGCACTAAAATACACACACACACACAACTCACTGAGAGTCACAAACTACATTTCAATGATACACAGACCCTTGCCAAGTCCAGTAACATACCTATGGGAGGAATGACATCAAAGCCTATGGATTCTGTTCTCAAATGATGACTTTGGTCTCATTTACAATTTTAATCATCTTCACTGTGGTTGAATCATGGATCAAAAAGAGCATCTTAAATATGCACCTGTGTAGTAGAATCTGGTTCTCCACACCATTATTTCTAATTTATCTCAAAAGACTCATTAGTGCAAAGTACTCAGGGGAAGTAAATTCAAAAAAGAGTGATACTGGAATTGGGCAGCATCCTGTTAATATGATGTTAATCTGCATTATCAAATAAGATTACAACCAAGGTTCTCCCCAGATCATTGAATTTTCCTACCAGAGAAATTTGAATTCTGAAGCACTATGTTTACCTTTGGAATACAGGGGAAATTTTTTTCTTAATTTCAGCAAGCACGTTAGCTAAACACTAAACACAAGTACAAGCATCCTAGCATACTGTGCTAGATAGTGCATTGGATTTATATTCAGTGAGACCTTGGTTCAAATTCACCCTCTGCCCCTAAATAGCTTTGTAACCATGGCAAGTAGCCTCTCTAAGACTCAGACATCTCTCTAATACTATCAATTATAAAATAATTGTGATGTACATCAGTAGAGGGAATTTGCACACCAGCAAAATCACATGCCCTACTCTATATTTGAAAGAATTTTGAAAGAGAATAGACATGGCTCCTGCCCTCAAGCAAGTAAAGATGTTAATGCAGGTACACATTTAGCTAGAATAAAGGAAAAAATATTTATATGGTCAACATCATTGAAGTCCAAATAATATGTCAACAAAATTCAGAGAGACAGTTCACTTATGGTTGATATGAATGGAAGGCAATGTTCATGGAAAAAGTGATGTTTTAAAGGCAAACCTTCTTATTTGTACTATGACAATTTATGGATTCAGTTTGTTTCAATCAATTTCTCTAGGAAAAAGGAACAATAGATTTTTTTTAACCTTGTTTGTGATTACCCCTCCATAATACTAATTAATAAACTTCTGCAAGATCTCTGTGTTTTCACTGGGTATTTCTGTGACCAAAGAATCATATTTTTCTTCACAGAATCTTATTTAAATATTAGGGATTCTTATTTTTTTTAACTCAATAGAAACTATGAGCATGTGGGTTTGTCTTAGAAAGTTTTAGATACAGCTTTGATGATAATTTTTAGGGTTTTTGGTTAAACCAGAGGTTAGAAAATGATGGTAGAAATGATAGGCCAAATGATGGTTAGGTACTTATGCCTTCCTACTTAAAATCCCTCATAGTGAATCCAAATGGGAACGAATGTGAACAAGGATTGGACTCTGAGAAGCTTGTGATAATGTCAGGAGAGTTGCTGACTCTAGTAATGATAGAGTTGAATCTAGGAGCAGGATTAGAATTGTTGTTGTTCATCCTTCCTTTTCAAAAAGCCAATGACATCAAGAGGTATGATGTCCTGACATGCACGTGAACTGGATTTAAGTGAAGTAGAGCTATGTAAAGTCATCAGCCTTGCTTTATCCTCTAGCACCCTCAAAGTCCAGTGGTAAGATAAATGTCGAGATCACTGGTGATTGCCCAGGATGACCTTTATCTTTTTAAATTTAGGTGATTTCCCAGACCCCAGTTTGTCTGAGGCAACTACCATTTAATGACCAAGGGCTAACAAGGAATTGAGACAGAAGATGGCCTAATTTTTGTTTCAGTCATTTCAGTTGTGGCTGACTCCTTGTGACCCCATTTTGGGCTTTCTTGGCAAATATACTGGAATTTCCTTCTCCATTTCCTTCTCCAGCCCATTTTACAGATGAGGAAACTGAAGCAAACAGGATTAAGTGACTTGCCCAGGATCACACAGCTTGTAAGTATCTGAGGCTGGATGTGAACTCAGGTTTTCCTGATTCCAGGCATGATGCTCTATCCATTGTGCCACCTAGATGCCTTGGCCTAATTTATCATCACTAAAATATCACTCTGAGAGGGGAAGAATCTCAAAGTTTCCTGCCAGAACAGAAAACAGTTGCTATTTATGTCCATTCTAAGCCATCAAAACTTAGACTATGAGCCATAGAGGCTAGGGCTGGGATATTATTGACCACTCAATAAGAGTTAAGATGATTTGGGTTTAAAAGTATAATCAAGTAGATCCACTTGGTTCAGAAAAAAAAACACTGTGAGGCATCACAGGACAAAAATAAACTGTCACAGCTTTTAGGGGGGGAAATCTAGTCCCCAAACCTTATAAAATATAAGCAACCAAAATTATGTTCCTGTGGACAAAGCACCCACGTATGAGGTTATGATGCCCCAAGTGGAGAGAGGGATCCCATGTTTAAGGGGTTGTAGTTTTGTGTGGCTGCAAGGGAGGCAGAATAGACATCTCTAGACTCATCTTCTCCTACCCCTCCCCAAGAAAGACATCTGTTTCTGCCAGGTGCCTTTTCAGAGCCAATTATGGATTTCTGGAAGCCCTGAGTCCTTCCAGGGTTCTCTATACATGACACTTGTATATTTCCCTTATTTTGTATGCACTGATGCCAGGAAGGGACTGTGCTCATTAACTGTTTAAAGGCTTACAAAACTCTTAACATATAACATATTATTTGAGTTAAAAACATAGGTGCTTCTTCTACACTTTCAATCTGACTGATGTTCATGCTCCTATACCTTCTCATCATATGGGACTTCTATCCATGTCCCCTGTAGGTCCCTCAGAAAAGGCCTATCCACCATGTGAGGACTTTTCTCTAGATCCTTTGATGCTGTGGAGATGTTGGTATTGCACAGATGGTGGCTGTTGGCTACCTTTTGCTCTTGCTAAAGGAGGAATTATGGTGTAGTAGAGAAAACACTGGGATACACAGATAAACAAGGTAGTTGTCCAAATAAGGTGATTTTAGGAACCCCATATATTTTTCAAGGTTATCTGACCAGCATTTTCTCAAATGATCTGTCATAATACTGATAACTCTAAGCTTACTTCTTAAAGGACTTCTTATTTGGGTCAAGAATATGCATTTTAACTATTCTGTGTTTGGCTGGGGTAACAGTTACTTAGCTAACATAGTAATAGCATTTGCTTACTAAGACATTCCCACTTACATAACTAGGTGGCATAGCAGATAGATGGCTGTACTTGAAATGAGAAAGACTTGAGTTTGAATCTTACTTCAGACACTTAATGGCTGTGTGATGATAATTCAGTCTCTTAACCCCATTAACCTATTTCCTCATCTGCAAGATGATGGGATTGGGCTCGATGGCCCATCAAGTGTTCTACAGCTAGAAGAACAGTTAGGCAATGAATACCTGGGAGTTGTGAGATGGTGGTGGAATAGAAGAGATAGACACCAAAAAAAAAAAAAGAGTTATGCCAACTTCCCAAATGTGCTGAGGATTTATCCCATCTGGGATGATGGTATAAGCAGACTAACAGCAGGTATTTAAGTAGTGCTCCAAATTTTGCAAAGCACATCGTATATATTCTCTGATTTGAACCTCAGGACAACCCTATGAAGTAGATATGACAGGTATTGCTATCTTCATTTTACAACCAAGGAAGCAAAGGTTCAGAGTGTTAAGTGGTTTGTCACAGATACATAACCAGTGAGTGTCAGAGGAGGCATCAGGACTTGCACCATTAAAGATTTTTTTTAGTATGAGCATGGGTGACAAGTTCATATCTGTGTTTCAAGTGTTAAATTTTTGCTACTGTTTGGAGATTCAATCACAGAGGAGAGAGATTTGAAGCAAGGAACACAATTAGAATGCTATAGAGGTAGTTCGGGTAAAGGGGGCTAAAGAACCAAACTCAGGTAGATACTGGAAAGAAGAGGATAGATGCAAGAGATAAAATCCTACTTAATTTACTATGAATATAGAGACATTTCAGCCTTATTGAGATTCAACTGACTTAAATGAAAACAAACATTCTATATTACTGATTTTTCTAAAGATCCCCAGTGTCATTTCAGAGGCATATCTGCTACAGAGATTTATGCTGCCATTTGGCCCAATTATGAATTAATGATTGGTTCATTTAAGGAATAACTCAACCAAATGGCAGTGAATTGAAAAATGAACATGCCCTGAAGGGACATGCTGACAGTGATAACTAATTCTGCCTGTTGATAGGACTCAGCTTAGGTCATTGAGAAAATGGGATTGAAAGGAATGAATTTTTCACCTTCATTTCACCAAAAGCAGTCTCATTGGTTTTGCCCCACTGACATTCTTTAACCCTCATGACCATCTCAAAGCCTCCAAAACTTCAAAGCACATACCTTGTGAAAGTAGATCTAGAATTTTTTAGGTTTATTTTTCTTTTTCAAATATAAAAAAAAACCTGTGATATTTAAGCTCTTCAGTATAAAGAGCACTCTGTCCATTCCATTTGAAGCTTAGCCTACTCTGTACTCACTCCTGAGTACATCTTAACATTTTGAAAATGAATACAGCCTCCAGAGGATCCTTGATATACTCAGATTTAACATCTGTTCAAGTTTAGTGATGCATACAGTCATATTAAAAATTTATTAATTGCACATCAGGATTAACTCTGACTGAAAGGTCTATGAGAAATAGAGTCACACAATAACAATCCATTATTGTGTCACTGCAGCCTTCACAGAGGCCTCTACAGAGGGAGGGAAAAAGACACAAAGAGTGGATGAGTACATATATATTTCTTTAATCATCAACAACTTCATAATCCCTGCTGTGAACCATCAACTACACTCAGATTAGCTTTAATGGAGAGCTATGTAGTGAGAATTCTGCCACCTAACCTCCTAATGAGACTTGATTACATTTTTTTAAATGCTTGCTAGATTTGGCAATACATACTTATGAACAAATTATAACCTTTTCAAAAGGTGGAATTTTTTAAGGAAACAAATAGAAAGGGAAAATAAGGGACATATTTTAAAAGGTAGCTATGAAATCATCAGAACAGGCATTCACTGATAGTAAATATAACAAAGAATTCTTTGTGGTGAGTTTAGTTTTCCTCATATTTGGGGGGTAGGTATTCAATCTTCTTGTAAATAAGGTAGTATCTTTAGCTGGTCAGAAATTTAAATCTATTGTTTCTCCAAGTTTGATAGTGGTTCTGTGATCACCTTGCCATGAAAATAGTTTCAAAAGATGTAAAATCTCATTTATTTTTATAAGCCTATATTAAAAATTAGTTACTTTCATTTTTACTTTTAGATCTGTCCTTAGTGAGTGACCAGTTCTAAGGCTATTCAAGTATACCCCCCTTTTTGTGTACTCTCAGTTTAGACCTTGAATTTAATAGTATTCATTTACTATTTGTTCTGTGAGTTTGAATTCAGTCACAGGGCGGCACTTGAGGACCTAGAGGGCCACATGTGGTCTTCAGGCCACAGGTTCCCCACCCCTGGTTTAGAAGATGGACTAAAAAGCATGCTTTTATTTTGATTTCTCTGCTAAATCCACAAGAACCCATCCTTAAAAGGTCTTCCTTCCCTTAGCATCAAAGAAAAAGTCCTATGTGGTCTATTGGTTGAGTAAGTTATGGTGAAAGGCATCCTCCACTCAGTAAAATGTCACACTTCATTTACTGAACTATAGTCTCTATACCTCTATTGCCCTATTTTCCTTAAAGAGTTAGCTACTGAGGGAATTCTATGAATGGTTGGAGCATGCAAGAATTAGGAGTCCTTGTCATTTACTTAGAGAGTCCCAGAAAAGGTATGTTTAATTGCCAGGATTACATAAGCAGATTTTGTTGTGGTATACATTCCATGTCAGGATGATTTTGACGTAACTGAATTGGGCCTACCATATTAAGTGTCAGTGTACTTTTATTATATGCTGACCTTAAAATTAACATTACATGATGACAGGTAGATGGGTTCATTCTCTTTCTGGCAAACTACTATAGTTGGGAGATGGGGCACAGTTCCAGGTCAAACATGGAAAAACTATACTATGAAGTCAATGGCATATAAATGTGGTTAGAACCATAAATCTTTAGAGATGGAAGGAGAGTTCAAATGAAATTAAGTCAAATTTCTTCACTTTTCAGATGAAGAAATTGAAGCTCCAAGAGATTTTTTTAAAAAAGTAATATGTGTTTATGTTGTCATTCACACTCCCATACCTTTCTCTTTGAGACTAGCAGCATATGCCTTTGAGACACTGCATGCTTTAGAAACAAGTAAGCCAATTAGGTAGTTGTTGCAAGAGTACAAGTGAGAGGTGATTAGGGCCTCAACAATCTTTCCTCTGAGAAAATTCCACTTAACTCTATAGGTAAATTAATTTGTAATCTTGTTCCTTCAGTCCCCTGGACACCAAGACCTTGATGCCACCTATCCTTTTGGTTCCTCTGTTTTCTCCAAAGTTTCAAATTATAAAAAGGAAATTTTTCAAGTCTAATTTCTAAAAATCACTGGAATATTCTTTTTTGCTTCCATACATGATGAGTTCCTAGATTATTTTAAAAATTTCATTCTGAAAGTATTAGACACATTTTCCACATTAATAACAACACAATCAAATAAGCAGTAAAAATATATTGAGCACCTTATTGGTACAAAGTATCATACTATGAACTGATGCACAATGAAATGAGCAGAACCAGGAGAAAAGATTACACATTAACAATAACCTTGTAAAGAGTAACAATTTTGAAAGATTCAAGATCTCTGATCAATGCAATGGCTAACCAGAGTTCTGTAGGATCAATGAAGAAACATGCTACTGACTTCCTGACAGAAAGGTGATGGATTCTAGAAGCAGAATAAAGCATACATTTTTTGGACATGGCCGATATGGGAATTAGTTTTGCTTAACTATTTTATATATATGTTATAGTGGGGTTTTTTTTGTTGTTGTTAAATTGGGGGTTAGGTAAGAAGGAGAGGAAATATATTTTCATTATTTGAAAATAAAATAAGGTGAAATAAAAAAAAGGTAAAGTATCATACTAGATGTCATGAACATAAAGAACCTGACTATGGAATTCCACTGCCTGTCTAGGGATATGATAGGAGCAGGCTGATTTTGTGGAAGGTAATTTAAGTTAGGCCAGGAATTTTTCTGGGCATTCTTTTGGCTTGGAGACCAGTTAAAGGGAATGTTGTCAGATGTGTCCGGGAAATAGGTAAAAGCTTGAAACAAATACAGGCAATAGGTCAGTCTCAGAATCAATAGGTTCTAGTCCACTTTGTCACTGACAGTTTTGGGTAAAGGAAGTTCAGCACTCTGGATAGCTCCCTGGGAAAGCCTTTCTGACCTTTTCTGCAGACATAATGCCAGGTTCAATCCTCAGATCACTCATTTCTCCCTCCCTTCCATACTCTGGATGATTATATACACTGTAAGGAATTCTATTAATTGAATGCAATTTGTATTTTTATACCAGATATAGTCTCTATATAGCTGAAAAATTATCACCTTTCATCTTGAGGTTCTACATCCAGTGTAAGGACCATATCTTCATGCCTCATCTATAGCTAAACAGAGGTGATCATGTTCTCAAGAAAAATGGCAATCTGACATGAAGCTGAGAATAAGGTAACACATCTTTTATCTTTGGACAGTTAATCCCCTAGAGTTCCACATTGTAGACTTTTGAGCATGGGGTAAAAAAAATATTTAAATAGTGTTCTAGGAAGATCAATATATAAGATCATTTGTCAGGAGATGGAAGAAAAGACTGGAAACAGGGACCAGTTAAGAATCTCTTGTAATAATCTAAGTCTGAGAAGAGATTTGAAGTAGAATAGTCATGGTTAAGAATGAAAAGGAGTGATAGATACTACAGACATTTCAAAAACAAGATGGTGACTTATCAGTTATGAGGAAGAGCAAGAAGTAGAAAAAAAAGTAGTCTAATGTTTTTATACTTTGCACCCTCTCAGTTTCATAATTGGATGACTAGTGATACATTGACAAAGATGAAGAAGTGAAAAGAGAGTTTACTTGGAAGAGAAGATAATGAGCTTGAATTGAGACATGTTGAGTCCAAGGGATTTTGGGATTTTTTTTTATGGAAACATGTAACTGGAAATGGGGACTTGAACAATAGCTAGAAAGCAGGCCTGGGTATCTCTATTGGGCAAAGGTGGTGATTGAAGATATAGGAGTGAATGACTTCATCAAGGGAGAGAAAATATCAGTTGTAGATTGTACCTTGAGCAGTCTATATTTACAAGGGAAGATGGAGAAAAAAATGAATTGTCAGAAGGGTAGGTAAAGTATTATGAGAGAGGGGTAGCTCTTCAATAACTCACATTGGTAATATTTAATTTGAAAAAAGTTTCTAGAGATTTTAATGTATCATAAATTCCATCAATATAAGTGAACAGGATAACATCGCCAAACAAGTCAGTTACTTTCAGTTTCATTAAAAGAAACATTGTACCCAGAACACAGAAGATCCCTCAGTATTCAACCACAGTTGGATTACATCAGGAATATTGTATTTAATTTTGGACTTCACACTTCAGGAAAGACACTGACAACTTGGCAAGTTTCCAGAAGAGAACACAATCAGTTTGAAGGGACTTGAGACAATGTTAAATAATATTCAGTTGAAAGAAGAGATTTTTATACAGGAGAAGATTTTTGGAATATAAGACATGATTTCTATCTTAAAGTATCTGAAGAATTGTCATATGGAAATGGATTAGGTATATTCTGTTTATCCCCAGAGGGCACAACTAGTAATAGACAGGCATTTTACTGAGAGGGATATAAGGTACAATTTCTTAATGACTAGCGCTATCTCAAAATGGAATGGAATAAGTTGTGTCATAGGAGGTAGCTGTTTTCTCCTCTGTGGAGGTTGTTATGCTGATTGAACTAGATGATTTCTTAAGTCCCTTCCAACTGTGAGATTGTGACTCTGAATGTCATGGAAGTCAAGAGAAGAGAGGGTTTTAAAGAGGAAGCCATCAGTGTCAAACGCCACAAAGAAATCAAAGAACTCAGAGACTGATAAAAGAGTCATTGGATTGAGTAATTAGGAAGTCATGGATGACCTTTGAAGAGCAAGTGGTGTGAGCAGTCTGGGAAGTCAGACTGTTAGAGATTTTTGAAAAAGTGAATAGTGAAAAAGAAAAGGAAGCATTTGCCAGCCATTCATTTGAGTTATGATGTAAGTGTGAAAATTTTATATCTATAGTTCTGAGATAATTTGTAATTTTGGAAATTACTTTTATAATTAAATGAAGTTTTAGAGAACATAACTATTTGAATATCAAATGAATTTCATAAACACTGTTACTCACTAACTGTTTCAGTCTCTTTTTATTATTGTTTCAAATATTTGTCATTAAGATTATGAACTTTTATTCTGAAATGGAGAGAACTATTTAGCTTTTTTCTCTTAAAGAGATCATAAAATGTTTAAAAAAATTGAAATCTTAGGATAATTTTATAAATGTAAGCATCATGCATGGAGTACCCCATGCTCTGATCATTTTTAAATGTTAGGGATATTCTCATCCTATTATATCTTTTATGATATATTTGTCTTTTAGATTGTGAGTTAGACATCAGGGGAAAAATTGAATGAGTACACTAATCAACTAATAGGTGAATATTTATTGAATGACTTCTAAATGAAGAGGATTATGTTTAGCCTAGTGAGGCATTAAATAAAGAAGTCTCTTCCTTCAAGAAATGCAAGGTACTGATATGGAACAAGAGAAATAGTAATAGGTTATCTGATAAATTCCCTAAGTCTCATAGTGTCTCCTGTTTTGAACTGTGAAATTAACCACAGTTTATGTATCTCTGATACTTTGTTCTAATCAATAAGCATTTATTAAAGAAGTTTCTTTGTATAAAATATTGTACCTAGCTCTAGGGAGATAAAGACAAAAATGAAAAAAATCTCTGTCTCTAAGGAATTTACATACTATTGGGGGTCTGTAATCTCATTGCTGTGGTTACTTCTTCACTGGTGTAGAGAGCATCCTATACTTTTTTATCCTTTACTGTACTTCTGCAGATCCTTCTAGAAATCATCTGCAGAGAACCTATCCTGTATCCTGGAGCACTTCCTATAGTTTTTAAATACTTTGAGAATACTCAAGAACAAGACCTGGTTTGTCCATCCATTTTGCATATCTATCTATCTATCTATCTATCTATCTATCTATCTATCTATCTATCTATCTATCTATCTATCTATCTATCT